>NC_057716.1:63586085-63605441 GCF_004010195.1 Chiloscyllium plagiosum
TGTATGTAAATGTTTACGTATGTATGGCATGACCAATTGTACAGACCATCAAATTATTTATGAATAACGTATATTTTTGAAAAAAAAGTTTGATGCAAAGAAATTACACACTCACCATTTCATTCCATTCCCTGATCTCTGTATGTAAATGTTTACGTATGTATGGCATGACCAATTGTACAGACCATCAAATTATTTATGAATAACGTATATTTTTGAAAAAAAAGTTTGATGCAAAGAAATTACACACTCACCATTTCAGTTCCATTCTTTACATATGTATGGCATGACCAATTGTACAGACCATCAAATTATTTATGAATAAAGTATATTTTTGAAAAAAAAAGTTTGATGCAAAGAAATTACACACTCACCATTTCAGTTCCATTCCCACTTGACCTGTGAAAACATGCCCCAATATTTTCTGAACCAGTAGAGAAAGCTTTTATTTATTTATCCTATGTGTCTCACTTCATAGTTTGAAGACCAAATCACATTTAACTTTTTATGTCCCATGGAGTACAGCTCCTGTTTGGGTAATTTACTTTAATAATTTAATCAATGGAGTTCAGGTGTCATTCTGGTAAACGTATGCTGAACTCTCCCCAAAAACAATATAATTTACTTCAGTTTACAGTTGGCCAAGTGGGGAAATAATCAAAATTTTGTATAATGTGGGCATGGCTTCTAACTCTTTGAATTCTAGCTCTCTAAATCACAAGTCCACATTTTCTGAACTATTTGTGACAGTTTAACAAACTATGTACATTGACTTCCAAATATTTTTGGACCTTAATATTACCACAGAGACAGGGCAGACATGCTGGGCAAAATGGCCTCCTCTGCACCATAACAATAATGTGATTCTATGGTCTTGGCACTTTCATAGATGTATTGAATAATGTGGTATATTGCAAGAAATCATATGATCCATCAAGCTTGTCATGGTTCTTGGTGGAGTAATTAACTCCCATGTACTTCCCTCACAGCCCTGTACTTTATTTTTCAAGTGCATATCCAGTTTTAAAATGTTCAACTGAATCTCTTTTGTTGTCACTTCAGGATTCCAGATCATGGTATATGTTGAAAAAAGGTTCCTCATGACACGTCTTCATCTCTTGCCATGATATTCCATTTATGTCCTCTGTTCATAGAACCTCTTGCTACTGGAAACTGTTTTCTTTATTTACTCTGTCAAATCCTCAAACAAAGATAGAAGAACAAAGAATAATACAGTGCAGGAACATGCCGTTCAGCCCTCCAAGCCTGCACTGTCACATTTTGCCCTTCCATATTAAAACTGTCTTCACTTACAGAACCCATATCCTTCTATTCCCTTCCTATTCATGTATTTGTCCAGGTGCTTCTTGAATGCTGCTATTGTGGTATTTGTCCAGGTGCTTCTTGAATGCTGCTATTGTGTCTGGTTCCACCATGTTCCAGGCACTCACCACCCTTTGTGTGAAAAATGTGCCTCGCACATCTCTTTTACATTTCCCCTCTTGCACCTTGAAACTGTATCCTCGAGTAATTGACCCCTCCACTTTGGAAACAGCCTCATATTTTCCATTCTATCCATGCTATTCACAATCTGATGAACTTCTATCCAGTCGTCCCTCAGCCTCCTGCATTCCAGTGAAAATAAACCTAGTCTATCTAATCTTTCTTCATAGCTAAAATCCCCCATACCAGGCAACATGCTGGGAAACCTTTTCTGTACTCTCTCCAAAGCATCCACATCCTTCTGGGTGTGTTGTGACCAGGATTGTATGCAATATTCCAAGTGTGGCCTAACTAAATTTCGATAAAGCTGCAGCATAACTATATACTCAATGCCCTTTTCAATGAAGGTAAGCATGCAACAGGCCTTTGTTTCTACCTGATCTACCTATGCTGCCACCTTCAGTGATTTGTGGACCTGCACACCCAGATCTCTCTGCATATCAGTACTCCTAAAGCTTCTGCCATTCACTGTATAATTTCCACCTTTACTTGACCTACCAAAATTCATCACCTTACACTTGTCTGGATTAAACTCCATCTTTCTGCCCATGTCTCCAACTGATCTATATCCTTCTGTATCCTCTAACAACTTGATTGAGTTTTTTGAGGAACTAACAAAGAGGATTGATAAGGGCAGAGCGGTAGATGTGATCTATAAGGACACCAGTAAGGCGTTCGACAAGGTTCCCCATGGGAGACTGATTAGCAAGGTTAGATCTCACGGAATACAGGGAGAACTAGCCATTTGGATACAGAACTGGCTCAAAGGTAGAAGACAGAGGGTGGTGGTGGAGGGTTGTTTTTCAGACTGGAGGCCTGTGACCAGTGGAGTGCCACAAGGATCGGTGCTGGGTCCTCTACTTTTTGTCATTTACATAAATGATTTGGATATGAGCATAAGATTTACAGTTTGTAAGTTTGCAGATGACACCAAAATTGGAGGTGTAGTGGACAGCGAAGAGGGTTACCTCAGATTAAAACAGGATCTGGACCAGATGGACCAATGGGCTGAGAACTGGCAGATGGAGTTTAATTTAGATAAATGCGAGGTGCTGCATTTTGGGAAAGCAAGTCTTAGCAGGATTTATACAATTAATGATAAGATCCTATGGAGTGTTGCTGAACAAAGAGACCTTGGAGTGCAGGTTCATAGCTCCTTGAAAGTAGAGTCGCAGGTAGTTAGGATAGTGAAGGAGACGTTTGGTATGCTTTCCTTTATTGGTGAGAGTATTGAGTAAAGGAGTTGGGAGGTGTGATCTATATGTTGCGGCTGTACAGGACATTGGTTAGGTCACTGTTGAAATAGTTAGGGGTAGCACGGTGGCTAGCACTGCTGCCTAACAGAACAAGAGACCCGGGTTCAATTCTCGCCTTGGGCAACTGTCTGTGTGGAGTTTGCACATTCTCCCCATGTCAGCGTGGGTTTCCTCCGGATGCTCTGGTTTCCTCCCACAATCCAAAGATGTGCAGATTAGGTGAATTGGCCATGGTAAATTGCCCGTAGTGTTAGGTGAAGGGTTAAATGTAAGTGAATGGGTCTGGGTGGGTTGCTCTTCGGAGGGTTGGAGTGGACTTGTTGGGCCGAAGGGCCTGTTTCCACACTAATAATCTAATCTAATATTGCATGCAATCCTGGTCTCTTTCCTATTGGAAAGATGTTGTGAAACATGAAAGGGTTCAGAAAAGATTTACAAGGATGTTGCCAGGTTTGGAGGATTTGAGCTATAGTGAGAGGCTGAACAGATTGGGGCTTTTTTCCCTGGAGCATCGGAGGCTGAGGGGTGACCTTATAGAGTTTTACAAAATTATGAGGGGCATGGATAGGGTAAATAGGCAAAGTCTTTTCCCTGGGGTCGGGGAGTCCAGAACTAGAGGACATAGGTTTAGGGTGAGAGGGGAAAGATATAAAAGAGACCTACGGGGCAACTTTTTCACACAGAGGGTGGTACGTGTATGGAATGAGCTGCCAGAGGAAGTGGTGGAGGCTGGTACAATTACAACATTTAAGAGGCATTTGGATGGGCATATGAATAGAAAGGTTTTGGAGGGATATGGGCCAGGTGCTGGCAGGTGGGACTAGATTGGGTTGGGATATCTGGTCGGCATGAGCGGGTTGGACCGAAGGATCTTTTTCCATGCTGTACATCTCTATGACTCTATGACTACGTCTCCTCGCTATCTGCAACTCCATCTATCTTTGTATCATCTGCAAACTTACCAATTAGACCAGCTACATTTTTGTAGATAACCGACAGCAGAGGCCCAAGCACTGATCCCTGTGGAACACCACAAGTCATAGCCCTCCATCCTGAAAAGCATCCTTCTACTGCTACACTCTGTCTCCCCAATACTAAGCCATTCTGCATCCATCTTAACAGCTCAACCCTGATACCATGTGGCTTCACCTTTTGTAATAGTCTGCCATAATGGTTTTGAATATGTCGATTAAACCTCGCTTCAGCTTTCTCTGCTGTTCCAGTTTCTTCATTACAATTGAGTGCTTCAGCCCTGATACTATTCTGCCAAATTTCTTCTGCACCAACTCCAAGTCTTTGATGGTCTTCCTTTGATGGCCTGCTGAATTGAACATGATGTGAGCTTGAATTAAAATTCAAGCCAATACACCAGTTGAGTTCTCGATCTGTATTTCATAACATGTTTCATAAAGCTTGTTTTGTAATTTATTCCTCTACTGATATGCCAAAGCTCCCTTTTTCCATACACCATTCCAACTTCTCTGCTCTTCCAGAGTCCTAAAGGTTCAGGCACATTGATCCTTGAAAGTGGCATCACGGGTAGACAGGGTGGCAAAGAAGGCATTTGGCAAACTTGCCTTCATTGGTCAGAGCATTGAGTATAGGAGTTAGAATGTCATGTTGTGGATGTACAAGACATTTGTGAGGCCACTTTGGAATACTGCATACATTTCTGGTAGCCCTGCTCTTGGAAAGATATTATTAAATTGGAAAGGGTGCAGAAAAGATTTACAATGATGTAACTGGGACTAGAGAGTTTGATTACATTGCCCAACGTTTTGCCATTTGTAATTTTGAAATTGTGCCTTGTTTGCCTAAGTCATAGAATCTCTACACTGCAGAAAGTGACCATTCAGCCTACTGAGTCTGCACCTAGCCTCCAAAGAGCATCCCACTTAGACCCAGCTGTCCATTCTCTCCCCAAAATCCCACATTTACCATGGCTAGCCTCACCTAGCCTGCACACTCCTCGAGCAATTTATCATGGCCAATCCACCTACCCTGTACATCTTTGGACTGTGGGAGAAAAGCAGACCACCCAGCAGAACCTCATGTAGACAGGGAGAACATGCAAACTCCACACAGTCACTAAAGGCCTGAACTGAAGCCAGGTGCTGTGAGACAGCAGGGCTAACCACTGAGCCATTGTGCTGCCCAGAGCATAAATGCTTTTCAAAGAACACTGACACCAAGGGAATATCATAGTATTTCCCTTCAGTACGATAAGCAACTATTTACCATTATTCCCTGCTTTGGTCAAGTTTTCCTGCTCAAAGACACTGACTGCACCTTTAACAGGCTAAATTTTGCTAATAAGTCTATTAATTGGTAGTTTGTCAAATGACAATATGATCGTTACACAAAGGAATACATTCTCCCTCATCTATCATCTCTGTTACATCATTAAAACACTTAATCAAGTTTGTCAAATATTACTGACATTTAACAAATCGCTGCTAACTATTTTCTATTCGTCAAACTCTCTCTGCAGTCCTCACTTTCTCCTTTACTTTCTCAAATACCAGGTTTAGATTTTGCAATTGAATGTTTCTCCACTACCAGCATTATGTTTGTAACTCTCTGGCCTAAAAACTGCATTCAATGACAGCAGAGCTCCCCTTTTCGCAGTGACTGCAGGTGGTAGAACAGGGACAGTAACATTTCCATGTGTGGGGAATGGAGAGGTTGATGCTTAAGATGGCAATTCTCCATGAGTAAGCCATTGGCTAGGTGATTGCACCACTGCTGCTTGCTTGTCTTTTCTTTTTACTTTAATTTTTCACAGTTGGAACCTGCTCCATTTTGCTATGTTGCTTTTGCTTCTGCTGCCCAACTCAGCAATCTTCATGATCATTCATACATTCTGTAGGTCATTGTTTTAAGTTTACTATACCTCCTTTTATCTTACTCTTTCCTATTTATTAGTTTACCACCTCCTGTTCTTTACTAATTACTTTTCAGACCTCCCACTCTGTCTTTCTCCACACTTCCTTAAAGTCCCTGTTTTCTCCTCCCTCCCGCTTGCTTGATCTTCCTCTTTCCATAACTAAGACACCACCCCCATCCTACCCGAACCCACCCCACCCAGTGGCTGTTCAGTTGAGAGAAATTGTTCCACAAATTGCACTCTATATATTACATTCTTCCTGTCTTCTCCTCTCAAGCGTTGTGTTCAAAGCCACACCCTGCAGGAAAATTCTTCACCGATTAATTACTATAGGTCATTCTGCTATAATGCGCGTTTGGTCAGTGCAGTTTGGCTATATCGCGATTGACAAATTGTAGATGTTGTTTGGATCATGCAAACTTTCTACTAAATGAGTATAGCGAATTTTCTATTGGTGATCTTCGACAGTGCAATTTTCTACAGTGGTTTTCCATAGCGCATGAGGTTGTAGAGGAACATAGCTGTCGCGTTATACCAGAACGACCTGTACTGTGTAGGGCTGCTGCTAAGCAAATAATATATAATAGTCAGGAAACAGCAAGAATAATCAATTTTGATTACCCAACTATCTTCTAAATCCAAGTTTCTTAAATCAAGACATCCCCCAGGATTTTGACACAGCTTATTTCGCTGTGTCAGCACTTACCTGACTCCTTCTCAGCTGAACTTTTGCATTATCTTTACTATTGATCATTGCTATCCTTCAATATTTCAGGGTTTAGGATAAATTAAACTGTAGGAGACCCATTTCCCCAAGGACAAACACAACATCCTCCCTCTCAGCTTGGACCTTCTCATTCCTCTTCTCAGATTTGGTCTCCTAGCCCTTGGCTCCAGGTGCTCTCTCCTTGGCTCCAGCTATGGCTAAGGTCTTACCCCTCCCCCTAACCTTGGTAATTGGTCTCATGGACACCACACATCTTGGCACTCTTGTTCTAGTCACAGTTAATTTCCTGCATATTTGTTATTGATAGGCATCAGCAGCAATCATGGGGGAGAAGCATCTCTGATTCGATGATTCTTGGAGATTTAAGTACAAAATAATTTAGTTAAGATACACATATCAGGCTGATTTTTACCAAAACTTGAATATTTACAATTTTGAGGAGTTACATGGAGGGTTTTTCTCTATGTGCACCCTTGAGGAAGGATGTTCTGGCTATGGAGGAGTGCAATGAAGATTAACCAGAATGATTCCTGGAATTATAGGACTGACGCAGTTGCGTGAACCTGTAAGTTTTGAATTAAGTAGCAAAGCACTAAAAGACAAGGCATGGCAATGCTGTGGGCATCCAAAGTAGGTGCAGAGTAAAAGAGTTGAGAGTGTGGTGCTGGAAAAGCACAGCAGGTCAGGCAGCATCCGAGAAGCAGGAGAATTGACGTTTCGGGCATAAGCCCTTCATGAGGAAATCTATTCCTGATGAAGGGCTTATGCCTGAAACGTCAATTCTCCTGCTCCTCGGATGCTGCCTGAGCTGCTGCACTTTTCCAGTACCACACTCTCGACTGTGATCTCCAGCATCTGCAGTCTTCACTTTCTCCTGGCAAAGTAAGTGAGCACTAAGAAAGCAAGTACTCGACTCTCATGCATGAGTTGGTGCCTGTCCACACACGCAAAGCAGTCTGGCAACAACATTGTAATGTGAGGCGACAGTAGCTCTAAAGACACTATTGAAGTAATGAACTGTGTCACAAGTTGGTCAAAGCTATGCCATGATGATGTGGTGAAGCTGCAGCATGTCCATTGATTACTGCCATGTATGGAGATCACAGATGGTCACTGTCTAATGAGCAGGCCTGGAGGTTTGGGGATTCTTGGCCAAGCTGAAAACCTAAAGGTGCTAGTGGCAAGCTTGAGCCACCAGGTACCAGTTCTGGTTTTCATATCAGGAATGTCACCATCTCGTTTCTCACCGCCATGTAAGAGAATAGCAAATTGCATCCAAAAGAGGTGAGAATAGGGATTGAGGTGTGAATGCAATCATTGTTTTGACATTCTGCTCCTTCTATCGAATTTTAAAAAAGATTACTATGGCGACTGGACAGGAAAACTGATTTGTGAGCAATGGCAAGCAACATCAAAACATAAAATATTATTTATCACTAAGCTCTTCTTAATAAATTATATCTAGGATGTTTGATTGGAATGAAGCTCTTGGTCTATTCTGGGAGACAGTCTTTACACCTAGGCCAGATGTTATGTTTATAACCTTTACTTTGATGCTGATTTCAGAATATTGCTGGAGTTAAGTCAATCAGTAATGAAGGAGAACCTGCTGAGAAGCTGCTTGCTGAAGATTGGTAGAGACAAAAATCTGTCCTGACCACAACTACAGCAACAACAGATTCAATGAGAACCAGTCTGAAGCTTAGGTTTGAAAAAAAATAGAAACTGAAAAAAGGAGTGGAGGAAATAATTCTTGAAATATACTTGAAGCTAAGCAATAATTCACCATGCAAAACATTTTAAAAATGCAAATAATCAGGAATAAGAAATTTTGCAATATCAATAATTTGCATATTAAGTCAGTAGTGGAAGAACTATGCAGTTTATAGTTACAAATAGTATCTAAATTGTGTTATATTTTTTATCAGTTATCCATCATGGAAGATGTAGCTTCAATCATGCGTCCAGCTTTGATATACCAGGATGAGCAACTGCTTGTAGAAATATATAGTTATTCAGTTTATGAAGCCCAATTTAATGATGCTTTTTCATAAATCTTACTCATTAATATTTCATGCTTACCCTTCTGTTCTAGCTAATGCCTGGAGGGAATATACATTAATTTATACTATGGTTGTGACTCTGTTACATAACATATTGATAATGTTTGCTGACTATAATACTATGTCGTCTGATGGTAAATACTGTGACTTTTATTACCTAACCCATGGATTTTCCCAAAAGTAATAAGTGATATAGCCACAATAGGCAGAGCTCAAGCATTGTCAGCAAATAGATTACATTGTCTGAATTAGACATTATTGCAAATAGGAAAACCATTCTTGTCCGATATTTGATTGATCAATATTTAAGGTGGCATGGTGGCTCAGTGGTTAACAGTGCTGTATCTCTGGGTGACTGTCTGTGTGGAGTTTGTACATTCTCCTTGCGTCTACATGGGTTTCCTCCGGGTGCTCCGGTTTCCTCCCACATTCCGTAGATTATCAGACTAGGTGGACTAGCCATTCTAAATTGCCCATAGTGTCCACAGATGTGCAGGTTAGATGGATTAGCCATGGGAGATGAAGGGTAAAAGGGATAATGTAGGGGATGTGCCTGAATGGAATGCTCTTTGGCAGGTTGGTGTGTACTCGATGGGCTAAATGGCCTGCTTCCACACTGTAGGCATTCTATTCTATGATTTGAGACTCATAAGTAAAACAGTTTTCTGCTAATGAATAAATCTGACCTGAGCTGCAATGTGTCCATTGCAGGCTCTTGACACACTTTAGTTTAGAGGACTCCTTGCGGAAGTATAGGTCATCTGATTGGTTCAGTATTAAAATAGGTGAGAAATAAAATGGACAAATGATGCAAATGTTGACATTTAATTTAGAAAAAAGGGGAAGAACGACAATAATGTTTCAGAAGGTTAAAGACCGGTAAGCAATCTTTCCAAGAAAAGTATTTATAAAGTGAGAATTAAAAAGAGTGACCATGAAGTAGAATTTTGTCAATGATGCGCTGTACCCAACGATATACCCAGAAATGTGTGCCATTTCTGCTCTCTTGTTTTTTGCCTGTTTCTTGTTAATGCGTACCGGGTGATGGGGTGAGTGAATGGTATTGAAATGTTCAATCAGCCATGATTGTCATGAATGGAAGAGCAGGCTTGATCGGTTGCATGGCTTACTCCTTTTCCTTTGTTCCTAGTTGATTAAAATTAGAATTTAAAGTGCCAGCAACATGTATGGGAAACATGCGCAACTCTATGGCAGGGAAGCTGTTCTGAACTGAAACCCAACATCAACAGACAATGCTGACAAGTATAAGTGATCTGTAACAGAACTTCTTGAACAAAGAGGGAGGCTATGTATCAGTCCACAACTTTCCTGCTGAACCTCATTTCTATTAACCTAAGACTTGAGAGCACAAGGGTGGCATGAAGTTTTCAAAATTAGATTTCACTTGTAAACATAGATCGGTTTAACTCCAGGCAGGCTGCCATTCTTCTGAAGGCTTTGCTTGTAACTCCAAGTTAAATAAGGAAAACCATGGAAATCAGACACTATGGTACAAAGCCATTTGGAGCTTGCCACCTTCAAACAAATGTCAACTGAGTGCTGTGAGATTTTACAATAATGGGTACAATAATTGGGTATAATTTAATGATTTTTACAGTAATAGGTATTCATGGTATGTAAGTGTATTACACGTACAGTGACTCCATGAGATTCAACATGCCACAAACATGTTGTTGACCTTTAGATTTTGCATCCCACCCGATTAATCTCACATGCAATGTTGCCTGCTCCAGTGGGCTCCATTAAATCGTGCCTCCTCCCCCTCCTTCATCTTTTAATCCTTACATTTCTGTCACAATCTAAAATATGAAAGTGTATGTGTGGTTATAAATTTAAGGATAAAAGTATGTGGTGGAAGGACTGAAAGTGGGGGAAAATGATGGAGATCACCAAACTAATCCTGGAGAGAAAAGAATGATTAAAATTAGTATTTCATAGAAGGCTAATGTGAGGAACACAGTTCTTCCTTTTACCACAGTGTCTCTGCCAATGCCTCTCTTTTTCTTTTAAGAACATAACCTACTGTTACACTAATGTTCTGAGGGACAGGGATGCCAGTGATCTTTGACTTTGATGCAACTTGGTGAGTGTGTGGCACCAAAGTGGATCACACCTCACAGCTATCAATAAAAGCAAGTTTCAGACCTGAAACATTAATTTTGCTTCTCTCTACACAGATGCTACTAGCACAACAGAGCATTTCCAGAATGTTGTGTTTTTAAAATAATTTTGGTGGTTGGAAGGATTCTTCAGGATGATGCATCACTTCTGTCAGTGGCTGGACACCCTGTTCCTATGACTTATCAAAATTATGAGCAACTATAAATTAAACAATATAGTTTGTCAGGGATGCAGGACCAGAGAGGCCTATAGATTCAAATACAAATATCTCTAAAGGTGGCAAACTGAGGTAACCTGCAGGACAAAGAGAAACTGGTGAAAAACATGGAATTCAAATACACAACTGTAACAGTTGAATCTAATTTTGGTTTATATGCACAGATGGCCTTCATGAAAATATGGAACCATGTTCAAAACAAAATACAACTTGCGTGCATTACTTGTTTTTGTTTTTTTAGCAGTCTGTTTGAACAACTAATCTCCTTTACTTATGAAGATACCTCCTCTCCTGATCCAAATCTTCAGAATTTAGGGAGGGGCATTTAAAAGGTTTAATCCCACAAAGACAGATTGATGGAAAGATGAGGGTTACTCAGCTCTTGAATTCACTTGTGCTTGGTAAAATCATTGATGAAAGAGTTGAACTCAGGCGGGGAAGAGAGGGTGACTGCTGTTATCATGAAAGCAATATTTGTTCAAATATGGTGGTAAAGAGCCCCAGTGAAACTGAAGCCAATGGGAATCAAAGGATAAAGTCTTCTCTAGTTGGAGTCATCCCTAACATAAAGGAGGACAATAATCTCAGCCATATGATGTGTCTTCAAGTGTTCCTAAATGTAATGTCCTCGAAATAATCCTCCTGAGCCATTTCATTTATCCATCCATCCATTTCCTCCATTATAAGCCAAACGATGCTTCCTGGTGATTGTACTATGTTCAGCATAATTTGTGACTCTTAGGTATTAAAGTAGTCTATGTTCTAATGAACTAAGAGAAAGTGAGAACTGCAGATGCTGGAGATCAGAGTCCAGAGTGTGGTACTGGGAAAGCACAGCAGGTCAGGCAGCATCCGAGGAGCAGGAGAATCAACGTTTCGGGTATAAGCCCTTCATTTGGAATGAGACTTGTGGGCTGGAGGGAGCTGAGAGATAAATGGGGGGAGGGTGTGGCAGGGGCAAGGTAGCTGAGAATGCACAAGTTAGTTGAAGGTGGGGAGAAGGTGATACGTCAGAGAGGAGGGTGGAGTGGATAGATGGGAAAGACGATATACTGGGCAACATCCATGCTTGAACAGCTAGGTTGCAAGCAGCATTTGTGCCATATAACTGCCTGGCAATGACTTTCATGATCTCTAAAAAGTAAAAATTCAACTAATGATATTACCATCACCAAATTTCCTACTCTCTGTATCCTGGGGTTGCCATTAGCCAGAAACTGAACTGACAGCCATGTAATTACAATGGCTTCGAGAAATCAGAGTGTTAATTATGATGTGAGAAACTTACCTCATTTTTCTCAAAGCATGTGTACTAGCTACAAAATACAGGTCAGGAGTATGATGGAATATTCTCTTGCCTGAATGAACGCAGCTCCAACAATGCTCAAGAATTTGCTTTAGAACTTAAGGAGGGACATTGGAAAAGTTTTTCCCTACAAAGACAGATTGATGGAAAGATTATATCCGTCAGTTTGAGTTTGATGAGACTCACTCAGCTCCTGAATTCATTTGAGCTTTGTAAAATAATTGATGAAAGAGTTGAACTCAGGTGAGAAAGTGAGAGTGACTACCCTCATCATGAAAGCAATACAGAATAATGTACCCCATTTAACTCCTTCAAAATTCATTCCTTCCAATCCATTTTGCAGGAGTTTTGAGTTAATTTCAACTTTAATTGTAAGATTTGAGTCAATTACAATGATGGTTGACTGAGTTTGAGAAAGCCACTTCAAATGTTTATGAGTCCTGAATAGTTGCAAGACTCATTCCAGGTATGTGCATATTTTCATAACATTGGCAAAAAATATTAAACTTAGCATAACAAGTACAAAAGAAATGATAATCAATAAAAGCAGTGCTATTTCAGTCATTACATTTTGGGACCCCAGCCGGTGACTTGTTCTCAGTTGCTGACACAGGTTGTCCTTCTATCTTTGGCCTTGTCTCCAGTGTCCTGAACCATTATAAATCCATGCTTATTGAATTGATTTGAATTGAATTGAATTGAATTGAATTGAATTGAATTGAATTTATTGTCATGTGTACTAAGGCACAGTGAAAAGCTTTGCCTTGCGAGCAATACAGGCAGATCACAGAGTTAAGTAGCATAGATAAGTAAATAATAGGTTAAACAGTAGCAAAAACAAAAACACAGGTACAGGCGAATGTTAAGAATTTGTGAGTCCATTCAGCATTGTAGGTTAGAAGCTGTTACGAAACCGGCTGGTGCATGTGTTCAGGCTTCTGTACCTTCTCCCCGATGGTAGAGGTTGTAGAAAAACATTGCCAGTGTGGATGAATCTTTGAGAATGCTGGCAGCCTTTCCTTGACAGCGGGTCTGGTAGCTGGATTTTATAGATGGGAGATTAGCCTTTGTGATTGCCCGAGCTGAGTTCACCACTCTCTGTAACCATCTCCAATCTTGAATGGCACAGTTGCCACACCAGGTAGAGATACATCCAGATAAAATGCTCTCGATGGCACATCTATAAAGGTTGGGAAGGGTATTCGCTGTCATGCCAAATTTCCTCAGCTGCCTGAGGAAAAGGAAATATTGTTGGGTCTTTGTAACCAGTGTGTCCACATGAAGAGCCCAAGAAAGCTTGTTGTGGATGACCACTCCCAGGAGCTTGACACTCTCCATTTATTCCACCTATGTGCTGTTAATGTGTAGGGGGCATGAGTAACATTCCGCCCAAAGTCAATAATGAGTTCCTTGGTTTAGCTGGCATTGAGAACTAGGTTGTTCTCAGTGCACCATTTTTCCAGGTCTTCCACCTCCCATCTGTAGTCTGTTTCATCGCCATCTGAAATTCAACTGACTATGGGTGGTGTCATCAGTGAACTTGTAAATGGCATTAGTCTGGTATTTGGTCACGCAGTCATGGGTATATAGTGAGTACAGTAAGGAGTTGAATATGCATCCCTGGGGGGCTCCAGTGTTGAGTGTTAATGATGATGAAATATTGTCCTCAATCTTCACTGATTGTGGCCTGTGGGTCATGAAACTGAGGATCCAGTTGCAGAGAGTGGGGCTTAGTCCGAGATCACTAAGTTTAGTAATCAGTCTCGAGGGGATAATAGTGTTTAAGGCTGAACTGTAGTCAATGAGTAGGATTCTTACGTAACTTTTCTTGGTGAAAAGATGTTCTAGGGAGGAGTAAAGGGCAAGTGATAGAGCATCTGACGTGGATCTGTTGGTCCGATAGACAAATTGGAGTAATGAGGAGACTGGAGTTGATTAATGCCATGACAAGCTTTTCAAAGCACTTCATGACTACTGAAGTTAGGGCCACTAGGCAGTAGTCATTGAGACATGTTGCATGAGCCTTCTTAGTCACAGGGATGATGTTGGTCCTCTTGAAACAGGCAGAAACAGTGGCCTGCTGCAGGGAGAGGTTGAAGATGTCCAAGAAGACCTCTGTCAATTGATCTGTGCATGCTCTGAGTGCAAGGCCTGTACTCCGTCTGGTCCCATCGTTTTCTTTGGTTTCACAGTAAATAAAACTGATCTGACCTCTGATGCAGTGACTGTTGGGATAGGTTTGTCAGGACTCATTGGGATAGGTGTTACCTCTCTGCCGAAATTCTGCTCAAAGTAAGCATAGAAGGCATTGAGGCGAGCTGGGAGGAATGTGACAAAAGTCTTCTTTCTTGCACTGTCTCTTTTTAGGACCAGTGAATTATCTGTTGCCGGCCTCTACTACCTTACTACGACTAGAGACATCGTGAAAACTAATTGCCTTGCCAACACATGGATAACAAATGTCAGCTTTAGTTTGGCTAAATTACAGATACCCAATTCTTGATTGATTCCTTTAAAATTGATGGTCATCTTATTGATATCACTTGCTGTTATATGCTGATTTGTTCCTTAAAAGATCAAATCACATTCCTTTCTGTAGTGATAGTATTGAGGTCAGCCAGTTGGAACTTGTAGAATATGAGTTCTCTGATTGGGGCTGTTAATCTTGTCCATTCAGGGAGCCCTGATTGACAGAGAAGAGCAGCAATGTCAGACATCCCAATCCCTCTGTGAGTTGGCTCTGAGGGATCTAGATCAGTGTCAAGACTCTCCACATGTAAATAAAGGGTGACTTGGTGATGGGATATCTCTGGAGTTATTTCACTTTCAGAACAGGTTGTCACTTTTTAGCTTACTCCCTCTGAACCAAGAGTTTCGGGTACAAGTGCCACCATCTGCAGAGATGTATAAGAACATCTCCAGACAGGTGCATTAGAAAACATCTGTAAGCTTGGCAGGCAGCGGGCTGTGGAGGGCATCAGAGCTGCTGACTGTTTGCCTTCTTCTGCAGTTATGTTTGTGCCGGGGTATCCTTGGAGAGGGAGCACATTGTGTCCACCATTTCTCTTGATGCCTTTAGAGACAGGTGTGCACTGCAAAGGGTAGAACACTTTATCTCCCTTCCAAGTCCATTTTGATGTAGCCCTTGCCCTCTTGCCTGACCTCTCCCTCACCTTTGTATTGCCCTCAACAGGTTTTGCATGTAAATCAAACAATTTTAAAATACGGTGATTTGCTGGTTGTGATTAACAGATGAAAAAAGATACCATGAATAATTTGGTGTCGGAAAGAAAGTATTCAGTTGTGGGTAAGAGCACTTCTGACTAACAAAACAAAATCTTCCAGACCAGGAGGCTGAGCTTTAAATTACATCTGCATCGGAGAAATATAATAAAATCTCTAAATAAATTAATGAGCAAAATAAAAAACACTTTGCAAAGATAATATGGCTGAGGTTGAGCTATTGATACATGCGCTTACAGTATAGTGTGTTAACATTTAATAATTTAATAAATATTTCTTAATTTTTCTGTATTTTTGATTTTAATCTTAAAGAGAAAAATGACGTATATAAAATAAAAAGGATGACTGCACTTTTTAAATTCAAGATACTGGATGCTCATTGTCTGTGTAATTTACACTCCAGTGAAGCTCCGTGCAAGCTGGAAGAACAACACCTCATTTTCCACTTGGGAACCCTGCAACCCTCTGGACTCAATATCGAGTTCAATAATTTTCAGGCCTGAGCTCCCCGCTGTCCTAGCACACTATCACACACACCAGGCCTTGTTATTACATGGTCTGTCATTACACACTACCTATTGTTTGCCACTAACAGTCTCCATACACAACTATTCACCCTCCCAGCCAGATCATTATCAACTCCCTTGTCTGTCCAACTGTTCTTCTTTCTCATTGGGCTCTATCCATACCTATCGTTACCCCCTTCCCCCACCTACCTTCTGCATGTAAGCCTACATTTTCCGAGCTACCATCAGTTCTGAGGAAGGGTCACCAGACCTGAAACATTAACTTTGATTTGTCTGCCCAAATGCTGCCAGACCTGCAGAGCTTTTCCAGTAACCTCTGTTTATTTATGATTTATAGCATCCGCACTTATTTCAGTTTTAATTTACACAGCTGCTTGTTCAAGCAGTATGAAACTGAGGTTCAAAATGAGCTGCAGACAAGGTGTGTGCAAGAATGGAGATTTGGCCAGCAACAAGTAGCTGGTTGGTCTATGGACTGGTGACCAGTTATTGATGACAAAGACCATCTGCCGACCAACAACCATGTTTCCAGGCTTCCCTGGGGTGCGGGAATCCAGAACTAGATGGCATAGGTTTAGGGTGAAAGGGGAAAGATATGAAAGGGACCTCAGGGGCAACTTCTTAATGCAGAGGGTGATGTGAGTATGGAATAAGCTGCCAGAGAAAGTGGTGGAGTCTAGTACAATGACAACATTTAAAAGGCATCTGTTTGGGTATATGAATGGGAAGGGTTTAGAGGAATATGGGCCAAATGCTGGTAAATGGGACTATATTAGGTTACAATATCTGGTCAGCATGGATGAGTTGGACTGAAGAGTCTGTGTCCGTGCTGTACATTGCTATGGCTATGACTCGTACTTCAGGTGCAGTAAACTTTGATTTTTAATTGAGAAGTTGAATAACCTTATACGAGTGAAGAAGTGAGCTTCCTGTAAAAAGGTGAAAGTATCTGTGGAGAGAAGACCAAGAAACAGCATTCCAAACAGCACAAGAGCCATCTCAGCAAACTCTGCAGAGAAGAACCACTGAATTCTTGCCCAGTCCTTCCCTTCACCCATAACATTTTTTTTAACTGACGATATGTCTCTATATGTATATGTAAGAGAGAGTTTATAAGCAGGTAAAAGTTCTTGATCATTTATCCATTGTGAGACTTTATTATTTGTAATAAATAGTAATTCCTGTTATGTACAGAAACCTGATCTGTGTTTTACCATCAATCTGGGTCTGTGCACTTTATAAAATTGTTACATTTTGTGATGGCTACTGAAATAGTGGGGCTTGGTTGACTGTGCGACATCCCAGTCAAACATACAATTATTATCTCAAAAATCTGAACTGATATAACGAAGTATTCTCCAAAACCTATTAATCTCTCGGAACTAAACAAAACTGTGACTCCACAATTATTTTTGATGCCTAAAACAAAATAAAACTCAAATCTATCATACAAAACTAATATAGATAAGCTGATTACATGCTTTAAGTTACAAATCTTAACCATTTTAAATCATTACAGTGTTTTTGAGTAAAATCTAAACCTAGATTTGTTTGGGCTATAAAAGCAACCATAAAAACCAAAGAATTTCTACAATAAGTCATCAAACTCCATCAATCGTCCTAAACTCCATCAATAGCCCTTTTCAAACAAACAATCTCTGCCACCTAGAAGGATATGCAAGTTCCCTTCCAAGACATACAGCAAATGGATTTTGAATTATATTGTCGTTCCTTCACTGACACTGGATTGGGTCAAAATCTTGGAAAGCTCTATCTAACACTATGGGTCTACCTACTCCACGTGGACTGCAGCAGTTCAGGAAGGCAACACAATACCACATTCTCAAGAGAAATTAGCTATTGGTAATAAAAACTGATCTAGCCAGCACTGCCAACATTCCATAAATTAATTTTTAATAAAAAAATTGACCCTTGACTTTTCATTGAATTTTTCATTTCACCAGACATACTTGTTTTACTATGACTTAGATGTGAGTTGGTTTCAGGGACAACTTGCACTGGAATAATTGTTCAGAATCTATTTATGTCCACTTCATTAGACCCATTTGATTCCTCTCAACTTCTTTCTGCTTCATGAACTTTTGAAGGTAAAATTTGATCGAGATTGGGAAACTTGATTTCTCCATTCTCAGACAAAGCAACCATATGTTTTCATGAATATTTCTGGCAGCCATTTCAACCACTTATAATAATGTTCTTCCACTCTAACCTTCTGGTTCAACTTCAGACATCTTTCTCTCACTCTACCCCTATCATGAATCTTTCTGCCTGAATTGTTTCCCTTCTACTGACTGTGCTAAATGTGATGCAATGAAAACTTCATCCTCAGCTGTCTTCTGAGAAACAATTTAACTGGTCTTCTGTCAATACTTGTATTTTTTTCAATAAAAAGAAAATGAGATTCAATGACAACTGATCCTTCCTCCAATTTGGATCTCATGTTTCATTAACAAGGGCATGCTTAACAATTTCTACTGCCCACTACCAGCTTTGTTTGAAATTGGAGGATATGGTGGAAATCTAATGAGTTTTACTTGGTGTATTTACAAGAGGTTTGTTGTCTAAGAACACATAATTAGCACTCAAATATTATAAAACCAATATTTATACTCGGTATTCTTCAATCATTAGAAATCCATTGACCCACTTTAAATGGCTACCTATCATGACGAATAGCTGTTTCTCTTCAAATTCTGTAAAATCTATATGCAGCCTCTAAATTAGTTATTTCCTTGGCTGAAAAGGTATTGATTGCAATTTGTTGACATACTTTGAACTATTTCATTATATTATTGTTGAACTCAGGTCAGCAGAAGCAACTTCTCAGTCGACTCTGAGGCAAGTGTTAATCCTGAAGTACATACAGCAATTGTAATCTGTCCCTTTCAGAAATTACAAACCTGGCTTCTCACATAATGCAACCTTTATCAATTGAAAACTTATCAATTGCTTACAAAATGGCCTCATTTCAAGATCCAGTATGTATGTTGACCACCCATTTGTGATATCGCTGTATACATTTGCCAACATGGGGTCAAAACGAATTATTCTATCAGTACCATCTGCTATAACTGGCAACTTATCTATGTGTGAGAAGAAAAATATATCTTCCCTGCAGGGTCTGTCTCTGTTGAGGTTGGTAATAGACAATAGACAATAGGTGCAGGAGTAGGCCATTCTGCCCTTCGAGCCAGCACCACCATTCATTATGATCATGGCTGATCATCCTCAATCAGTATCCTGTTCCTGTTTTATCCCCATAACCCTTGATTCCACTATCCTTAAGAACTCTATCCAACTCTTTCTTGAAAGTATCCAGAGTCTTGGCCTCCACAGCCTTCTGGGGCAGAGCATTCCATACACCCACCACTCTCTGGGTGAAGAAGTTTCCCCTCAACTCCGTTCTAAGTGACCTATCCCTTATTTTTAAACTGTGTCCTCTGGTTCGGGACTCACCCATCAGC
>NC_057716.1:63606229-63702374 GCF_004010195.1 Chiloscyllium plagiosum
ATTGACTCCAGCATTTTTCCCACCACTGGGGTCAGACTAACTGGTCTATAATGCTCTCTCCCTCCTTTCTTAAAAAGTGGGACAACATTAGCCACCCTCCAATCCGCAGGAACTGATCCTGAATCTATAGAACATTGGAAAATGATCACCAATGCATCCACAATTTCTAGAGCCACCTCCTTCAGTACCCTGAGATACAGACCAACAGGTCCCGGGGACTTATCAGCCTTCAGACCGAACAGTCTCTTCAACACCATTTCCTGCCTAATATAAATTCCCTTCAGTTCAGGTCCTTCAGCCACTATTACATCTGAGAGATTGTTCGTGTCTTCCCCAGTGAAGACAGATCTAAAGTACCAATTCAACTCTTCTGCCATTTCCTTGTTCCCCATAATAAATCCACCCATTTCTGTCTTCAAGGGCCCAATTTTAGTCTTAACCATTTTTTTTTTCTTTTCACATACCTAAAAAAGCCTTTACTATCCTCCTTTATGTTTTTGGCCAGTTTACCTTCGTACCTTATTTTTTCTTTGCTATTTCCTTTTTAGTTATCCTCTGTTGTTCTTTAAAAGCTTCCCAGTCCTCCAATTTCCCACTCATCTTTGCTATGTTACACTTTTTCCCTTTGTCTTTATATGGTCCTTAACTTCCCTCGTCAGCCACGGCCACCCCTGCCTCCCCTTAGGATCTTTCTTCCTTTTTGGATTGAACTGATCCTGCATCTTCTGCATTATACCCAGAAATACCTGCCATTAGCAATCCAATGGTCTTCTAAATCATCCATATTTAATGTTACACCAATAGCAATCAAAATGAAAACTCATCTCTGCATTCAAGTTGTAAAGTGAGAACTAGAAAGTTTGGATTCAAAGAGTTTATGATCAATTTTGATCTTAAAACTACATCTGTACAACTACTTATGAAAATTTTTATGTGAAGAATTAAAGAAACTTTTTAATGTTCTATCTAGGCGTAATTTGACTCATTGGCACTGAGGATACATGAGGCAAATGCACCCAGTGTCTCCTCCTTCTTATACAACATATGAAAGATCATCATATCACAGGTTATAAACAGGTTCATATGCTAACATTTTAACGTACATTTCAATGCAAGAAAAATAAAATGACCATCTACCAATTTGCTCTTCCACTGATCGAATGCCATGTCACATTCCTTTGTCCAATTTTTTGGAACTTTCTTCCTCAACAGTTCATTCAATAGATGCAGTACAATTGCCAAATTTGGGAAGACTCGCTGCAATAATTCTTGAACTGCAAAAAGATTTGAGCATCTACAGAATTTTCAAATACTTCACATTTGTGTGTCTCCAGTTTCCCAAAAGTCTAATTCAGCCTGTTATTGTGTGATTGACAATTTGTAGCTGAAATTTGCATCTCACCTAAATACCACACTACTCCCTGAACATCTTGCAAAATTTATTTCCTTATCTTTGTAAAATTCTAGATGCTGGAAGAATACCAAAAGGCAACCTATAAAACTGAAGTAGTGTGTATTAATAGTCAATTATGACTTAAACTCCACCAGTTTTTTTCTTTTATTGGATGTAAGTGGTGCTGGAAAAGCTTGCATTTGTCACCCATCTCCTATTGCTTGGCCACTTCAAAGTCGACCACGTATCACATCTAGGCCAGACCAGATAAGGAAGGCAAATTTTCTTCTGGAAAAGACATTAGTGAACCAGATGAATTGTAAGGACAATTGATAGTTTAATGGTCAGTATTACTGATAATCGTTTTAAATTCTAGATTTATAAATTCAAACAACTTTTCACTAGCTGCCATGGCGATTTGAATGCACGTCGTTTGGACATTAGCCTGGGGTTCTGGATTATTAGTCCAGCAACATTATCTCTGCATCACCTCCTTTGTCCGAATCTAACTAAAGTTGCAGATAGGTATTTGTCAGATCTGATACTGAAAATATTCTGGCCATCTGGCAACATTGTAAACTGATTCTCCATGTTTGGCAAAGTATTAAGTAGACTATATTGTCGTACTTGATTTCCAGTTTTTTTATAATCATTACATAACTGCCCAGCATTGGTACTCCAATGGTATTGGTCTGTTCTACTTCAGATATGTTCTCAGTCTCTACTCTCTTCTATTCTTGTTTTACTTTCTCCCTTGCAAAATAAAGCACTGCAGTTAATTGATTATCCATTCTTCAAAACCCATTTGTTGACCTTATTTCCCTCATTCACTTTGCTAGCCTCAATAAACATCTGAGAGTACTCCGCATTCATGTTGCTATGTATTGGAACATTTAACTGTCAATTAGCAAAGAAAGACTAAGATATTTAAAAGAAAGAAAGAACTGTTGGTGCTGGAAATCTGAAACAAAAACTGAAATTGCTGAAAAATCTCAGCAGGTCTGGCAGCATCTGTGGAGAGAAATTAGAGTTAACACTTCGGGTCCAGTGACATTTCTTTGGAACTCAGATTTAGATTTAAATCAGGCCTTTCATGACCATAAAATGTCCGAAAGTACTGGAGAGCAAATTCAGTACTTTCAAAGTGAAACCATTGTTTTAGTATAGAAAATGCAACTGGTAATTTGAAAGCAAACACACAGTAACAGAGTTGGAATAATAACCATATTTCAATTGTCATATAGGATGGGAGAAGCAGAATAGATCGAATCCCAAAAGAATCAATTTCTTGAGTATATTCAAAATGTTTTTGTGCAACAATATGTATTTGAACGAATAAGAAAACAGGTCACCTGAGAGTTAATAATTGGATGATTTTTTATTAATTCATGGGGTGTGGGTATTGCTGGTTAGGAAACCATTTATTGCTGATCCATAATTGCCTTTGAGAAGGTGGTGATGAACTGATTTATTAAACTGCTGCAGTCCATGTGGTGTATGTACACCCACAGTGCTTTTAGAGGGTGAAATCCAAGATTTTGACCCAGCAACTGTGAAGGAATAGTGATATATTTTCAGTTGAAACTTTATTGCTGGAACAGCACAGCAGGTCAGGCAGCATCCAGGGAACAGGAGATTCGACGTTTCGGGCACAGGCCCTTCTTCAGGATATTTTCAAGTTGGATGGTTTCTTTTAGCTTATAAGAGACTGTGCAGGTGGTGATTTTCCCATGTATCTGCTGTCCTTGTCCTTCTAAGTAATAAAGATTGCCAGTTTGGAAAGCACTGTCCAATGGGCATTGGTCAGTTATTGCAGGGCACTTTCACTGATAATGCACACTGCTGCGATAGTGCTGATGGTGGTGGAGAGAGGTTTTTTGGTTTTCTTTTATTCACTTGTGGACTGTGAGCAAATTGGCTCAGCCAATACCCGTTCAGAAGTACTCCTTGAGAAGGTGCAGGTGAGCTGCCTGTTTCAACTACTGCTGTCCACATGCTGTAGGTTGACATACATTGCCATTAGGGAGGGAATTCCAGGGTTTTGACTCAGCGACAGTGTTGGAATGGTGATATATTTCCAAATCAGGATATTGAATGGCTTAGAGAGGGACTTTGTAGAATCATAGAATCCTTACAGTGTGGAAACGGGCTGTTCAGCCCAACAAGTCCACATCAACCCTATGAATAGTGACGCACCCAGACCCATTCCCCCTAAACTATATTAACCCCTATGCACCTAGCCTATATATCCTGAACACTATGGGCAATTTAGCACAGCCAATTCACCTGACCTGCACATCTTTGGACTGTGGGAGGAAACCGTAGTGCCTGGAGAACACCCATGCAGAGGTGGGGAGAATGTGCAAACTGTACACAGACAGTCATCCGAGGCTGGAATCGAACCCAGGTCCCTGGCACTGTGAGGAAGCAGTGCTAAACATTGAGCCACCATGCCACCAGGTATGGTAACTTGCAGGTCGTGATGTTACCATGTATTCGCTGCCCTTATCCTTCTAGATTGGTTTGGAAGGTCTGTCTAATGATCTTTACTGAATTTCTGCAGTACATCTTGTAGATAGTACACACTGCTGCTACTGTCAGTGGTGAAGGGACTGAATGTTTGTGGATGTGGTGCCAAGCAAATTGACTGCATTGTCCAGAATGGTATAAATCATCTTGAGTGTTGTTAGACCTGCACTCACCTAGGTAATTGGAGAGTTTTCCATCACAATTCCAATCAGTCCTGATAAATGGTAGACAGGCTTTGAGGAGTCAAGAGGTGAGTTACTGCCAGAGAATTCTCAGCCCCTGACCTGCCCTTATATACATAATATTTAGATCGCTAGTCCAGTTCATATCCTGGTCAGTGATAAATCCTAGCATGTTTATACTAGGGAATTCAGCAATGAAAATGTCATTAAGTGTTAAGAGATTGGTTGGATAGTTGGATTTTCTCTTGTTGGAGATTGTAAATGCCTGACAGTACTGTGCCATGAATGTAACTTGCATGTATGCTTAATATTAAGCTTAAATATTGTCAGGTCTTGTCAGGTTTGGACATAAACTGTCAAATACTAGATGATAAAACTGAAATATTAATCGTCAATCATTTTTCATTCAAACATTTTGTAAAATCAAGTTATTCTGAAAGCCTTATAATTGATCTAGTACCCGATAGGGTACTGCTGATAAATCAGCTTTTACTATGTCTTCTAATACTTTTGTGAATAAAAATGCCATATCTACTACCTCAATAACATCAAGAGATTCTGCTGTTAAGATACTTCATTTGATATTTTCTGATATTTTTATCTATCCAAGCTAAAGGGTAACATATACCTCCCCATTATGAAAAGAAATGATAAACTCTCCTTTTTTTGAGATTCCACCACAGAGATTTGTATAAAAAAGCATCACTAAAAGCAATAGATTCATGTCCAGGCATCACCCATTTATGAAACTTTCAAAACACAATGCTATTTCATCAATTTTTCAAATTTTCTCCAGCTTTATAATTCTTGCTGTTTGGCATCTTTTATTAAATTGTCATCTAATATGTTTGTTGTCCCCAAAGTTTCCCAATCATATGGGAATGTGATCCTGTTGGCATTTCTTGTCTACATTTCCTGTATATACTGTATACCTTGCCTTTGATCTCTTGCAGATTAATAACTCTCTCTCCTATTAATACAATTCCTTTCAATGGTTCAATATCATTTTCCAGGAGCATGTACACTCCAAGAGTCAATGTCCAAATTTACACAGCAGTTCTTTTGCCTTCTATTTTTGTATTAGTCCATGGCCTTAGCATTCTGTTCTTCATCCTGTACATTCAACCAGTTGTTATACTTTCTATTGAGCTTCCCTGCTGTGTTTCTAATGGTTGAATTTCTACATTGTCCAACCCCTTCTGTCAAATATTTGGCTTAAATACCCACTTTGGGTAGTTGTCTTTTGGATCAATGCCCTAATTTGGACCAGCAGAGTGATTTACAATTGCAACATTTAAGAGGCATTTGGATGGGTATATGAATAGGAAGGGTTTGGAGGGATATGGACTGGGTGCAGGCAGGTGGGACTAGATTGGGTTGGGATATCTGGTCGGCATGGACGGGTTGGACCGAAGGGTCTGTTTCCATGCTGTACATCTCTATGACTCTATGTGTCCTTCATCTGACAAACTATCAGTTTGCATCAATTTAGTCCTCCAATTTTATCCAAATCCACCAAACTTGAGGAGATTTACTTAACAGTCTGGTTTCAGTGCTATACAATTATTATATTTCTGTCGTTATCAATAATTGTTCTCTGGCCTCTCCAATCTTTAAGCACCTTCACCTTTATAATGAGCCATATGTCTCTGATTGAAACTGATTTCCAAAGGTCTTACATTAGTCTTAAACTTTACCGAATTCTTTCTGAGACTTCAGCCATAATGTAAGCCTTTCTGCCTGCAGGTAGTGCATTCAAATCCTCCAAAAATATAGAGCTAATTGTAATCCCTTTCCAAGCTGGGAGCTGATCACTTATTGCTAACAGAATTTTAGAATTTCTACCAATGCTAATTGAAATGGATCGTTTCCTCCAAACATTTGCATCAGCAACCCATGCTAGAGTAAATGATAATTTACAGTTTGACTCTTGGGCCAAAGTTTTATCAGCCATTTTGTATGTGACTCCTTTCACATATCCTATTGCTGAAAAGGCTTTTTGTTGCCATATTCATAATATCATGGTCAAAATTTGCTCACTTATTTAGAATTCATTATCAACAAAATCCTCCACCCATTACCAGTGAGATATTCTGTTAGTAGTCGAAGTCTGGTTTGTATGCACTACCTTAATTCACAATTATTTTCTTACCTTTATGTTGTATTATTGTTGACTGTCTAAATATGGTTGTCAAATCTGCAAAATGTAAAATGAAAAATTTTCTTCATTTATTCTACACTTTTATGTGCGTAACCACTAACTTTTTGAATACCTTGCTAATGGTAGATGTACTATAGACTGTGTCTTCAGTATTTCTTACAAATATTACATCTATCACATTACTTCTACTAGATGATTGCATTCCTCATCTGTATTCCTATATCCTTTGATAATTTTTTTTATCATTTGAAGATTGAACGGGCAAATTGCCTTTGAAATTATAATACAGTTAGCTTTTTGACTTCTAAATTTCTAAATCCCTGATTTCAACACAGCATTAAATTTCTTTAATAGAGAGATTATGTTCCATGACAGGAATACAATAGTTGTTCCACTATTTAAATTAAAATTTCATAAATTTTCCAAATGTAATAATTTCTACCATTTGTTCATATTCAGATTCATCTGTGAGTCTTCAGCAATAGTTTGCTTAATAACAACAATATTTAAACACATCCACAAGAATAAATGATAAATTCTGGCCATTTTACAAGAAATGATGAACTTTTTAAAGATTTTAGTGTGAATTCATCTGCAAATCTGAAACTGGTGGAACTTTTAAATTCATTAACTTTATTCTAATCCTAATACTAAGCAAGTCAGGGGATCATTTTAGTTGTTTCTTCCACACACTTTAAGTCTGCATCCACTGTCAAACACTGTACAACTGAAGATTCTGCCACCAACACATTATTCATCATTGCCCAAAGACTTTTGCAACCCTCTCTTTAATCGTAGCACAGAAAATGGAGTTGCAGGTAGATAGGATAATGAAGAAGGTGTTCAGTATGCTTTCCTTTAGTGGACAAAACATTGAGTATCGGAGTTGGGAGATCATGTTGTGGCTGTACAGGACATTGGTCAGGCCACTCTAAGAATATTGTGTGCAATTCTGGTCTCCCTCCTATTGGAAGGATATTGTGAAACTTGAAAGGGTTAAGAAAAAATTTACAAGGATATTGCCAGGATTGGAGAATTTGAGCTACAGGGAGAGGCTGAACAGACTGGGGCTGTTTTCCCTGGAGCATTGAAGACTGAGGGGTGACCTTATGGAGGTTTATAAAGTCATGAGAGGCATGATAGGGTAAAGAGACAAGGTCTTTTCCCTAGGATGGGGGAGTCCAGAAGTAGAGGGCATAGGTTTAGGGTGAGAGGGGAAAGATATAAAAGGCCCTCAGGGACAGTTTTTTCAAGCAGGGGGTGGTGCGTGCATGGCATGAGCTGGCAGAGGAAGTGGTGGAGGCTGGTACAATTACAACAGTTAAAAGGCATCTGGATGGGTATATGAATAGAAAGGGTTTAGATGGTTATGGGCCAAGTGTTGGCAAATGGGACTAGATTAGATTCAGATATCTGGTCAGCACGGACGAGTTGGACTGTAGAGTCTGTTACCATGCTGTTCATTTCTATGATTCTATGACTTGAAAGACAAGGCAAATAATAGTTATGGATCTGTCTGGAGCTGTCAGAATCAGGATCCTATCCTCATAAGACCAGATGATGCACCGATAAGGCCGAATGATATGCACACATTCCACTGTGACTCTTTCTGCTCTCTTGTGATCTGTTTTCCTCCTGGAAAGAGAGAGAGGCAGGAATTATGGAAAATAAAAGTGATGGCTCAATAAGTACTATTGGTGCAAGTGTGGAAGTATCCTGGACGAAAGTTTAAGCAGCACAGAGTACTAAGGTTAGTAGTATTATGGGTTGAGGTGGGTGAGGGAAAATGGGAAGAATGCTGGAATTCTTCCAGACAGCTCAGAGAGCTTTAACTCGGGGCAACCTTGTATCAGGCTAGCATGATCTGGTGTTATGGCCTCCTCTGCTGGTCCTTTGAGAAGAGGTCCCATCTATACAGCGCACCCCCCACCCCGCCACCTATCAGGAGTTCCAGGAAAATGCCCACAAAAATAGGTTCCAATTTCTCCCATCTGTCATGTTCAGAGAATATGGCAGCAACTATTAGAGCAGCTCTGGATTGATAGTGCTTCTCCAGGTTCACAACAGCCTGTTAAAAATGGCGCTTGTGCCACGGATGCCACATAAGTCCAGGATATCTGGTGAGTGGCCAGTTGTTCTGGGAATGATACATGGTAAGATGGCACAGAAATCAGATATGATACATGCCAAGAGACAGAAATGACAATTTCATATAGCAAGTTTCGTAAGATTAACCAAAAAAGCTCATTTGGCCTTACGGCAAGAATCCTTCCAGCAAACGCAATGCACTTTGAACTTTGCCAAAAACCCACAGGATTCAGTGTTAATTTTAACTGTTCAATGATCCTGTTTGGGGGAGTTCATGGCATAGTTGTACTTTGAGTCACACCTAAAACATTGAGCATACCCTGTTCATTTCTGGTTTTCAATCTTTTATTCTATATCGAAATCATTCTTTTGCAAAATCTCTTCACTTTTCAAAATTGTTGGAAAGTTTCTGTGTTTATTTCTCTTAATGAAAATTTCAACTTTCATTGGAAGTGGAATCGACCAGTCAGCCCATTGAACCTCACCACCATTCAATATAATCATGACTGATCAAGCACTTCAATGGCTTTCACCAACCCCATTCATACATCTCTGTACTCCACTGCAAATTAGATATCTATCAATCTTTGCATTAAACAACTTCTCATTTTTAGATGAATTGTTTTTCTCCCGGTTCCACACCCAATTAGGGGAAATATCTTTCCAGCATCTGCCCTGTCTATCTCTTTAAATTTGTTAGACGTTTCAATGAGATCACCTCTTATTCTTTGAAACTCTAGAGAATACAGGTCCAGTTTGCCTGATCTCTCTTCGTAGGACAATCCTGCCATTCCAGGAACCAGTCTGTTGAGCCTTTGTTGCTTTCCCAAATAAGGAAACTAAAACTGCATAAATTGTTGCCAGTGATCATACATTTGTTTCTAATCTGTACTTATCTAGTCTTGCCAATCTGTTAACATCGTGTCCTTATTTTGTGTCAGATAACCAATAGCCCTGTTTGTGTCATGAATGACAATGAAGAGGAATGCTTTCCAAGGATTCTTTTCAGTGGTCCTGACATTTGAGCTAGCCATGTGTGTCTATTTGCAAATTCAAAATAAGCAATTTGGTTTGAACTTTATACTTTGGCATAGTCTAATAATTGAAAAACCTGAACAGATTGAGGAATTTCCCACCAGAATTTTTGCAGTCTTGCATAGAACCTATTGAATTCCATTCTGCATTCTTTCAAACCATTTTGATTTCTTCTAAATTTGACCTTGTCTTATAAGCAGTTTTTAAATCATGTTTTTTGGGAAACTTTATCCATGAAGTTTAATCATTTATACAAACAAAGGTCCTTTTCCAAAACAACAAATTCCAATTCGGAAAAAGAAAACTTGTTATTTGCTGTGCATTTGTCTGATAGTGAAAATGTCAAGGTTGATCCTTGGTTCTTCTTTGGCAAAGAGGTAACTGGATCCATGTGGCTGCCTTACTTTCCACAGCTCATAAGGATCAGACATGGGTGAGTAATGTAACCTCAATGCTTTATGTTAGATCGTGATTTTCTGAAGTTTTCTCCAAATTACTCCTGTTAAAATAACATTTAGTTTTCAATCTTTCACTTACAAACAGCTAACTATCCTCTTCTACAAATGTTAAATACCAGAGGTTAAATGCTGGTTACAGCCCAGGCATATACTTTTCTCATCAGAATTTAATTTCTCCTCACATCCACAAACTCCAACCATACTGATTACTTGTGCCCCAAATACATGCACTCAGTAACTTAGCCGTCACTAACATACCATTATCCCCTGTTGACTTGTTCCATTTGGTCTTGTGCATTCCTGCCAGACCCTACTAAATCATGATGCAGACCACTTGTGAAGTCAAGAATGGAGCTGATAACTGTACCATCACCAGAAGACATCTTTGCATCTGAGCTTTTGATCTTTCTGATGAAGAGAAACATTGATTAAGCAATTGAAAGTGATTTGACTGAGAATATTAACCTAAAGGACAGGGTTCTTATGGAACAGTGGTAGTATTCCTTTCTCTGATGAGGAGGCCTGGATTCAAGTTTCATCTGCTCTAGAAGTGTGCAATAACATCTTTGAACAGGTTGACTTGAAAGTATCTACCCTGAGGAATACCTGCAGTGATTTTCTGAGGCTGAGATGATTGACTTCCAACAACCACAGCCATTGCCCTTTGTGTGAAGATATGCCTTTAACCAGTGGGGAATAACAATTTTGATAGGATCAGACTTATTATGCCACTCATGGATTTTTACTGGGATCACAGTTTTTCATGATGCTTACATATATGATTTGGATGAAGGAATAGTGTCATAAATTTGCCAAAGACACTGAGGTAGGTAATAGAGTATACAGTGAAAGCAGAAGCAGAAAATTATAAAGGACATTGATCGAAGGCAAATCTGTGCTAATTGAATTCACTGTGTGTGGTCAACCATTGAAAAAGACAAGTCAAAATATTGTCTCAATGGTGGTCAGGTAGGAACTGTGGAGAAGCAAAGAGATTCAGGGATCTAAGTAGGAAAACCACAAAAAAGTGTATTTATGCAAAAACAATTTTTAAAAAAACTAATGGAATGTCAAACACTAACATCAAAAGGACTGGAGAATAAAAGGATGAAAGTTCTCTCATGGTTGTATTTCTGTAGCTCTCATTTTAGAGCATCTGGAATATTTGAGGTTTAAGCGCAAAACTTCAGAAAGCACATTACACCAGAATTTTACTGCAACTATTTGGTGCAGTAGACAGTCAACAGAAAAGCCTTTTTTAATTAGAATGGCTTTCTGCAGTAATTTAATCAGAGTGCTGGTGTCGTAATAATCCACACCTATCTGTGGAAAATTTTATATTTAAAATATTCTGCAGGGGACAGAATGGTTGCATGCTGCATTGGAGTTGTAGCCTTTAGCAAGTAGACAAATGGAGGTGAGATGTGAGAAGGCTGAATTATGGTTATCTGCTTTGTCCCTGGAGGGAATACTGGAGGCTGTTGGGGTCTGCAACAATGTTCTCTTCCCCAAAGACAGGAGGAAGAAATCAGCTTTATGGATTAAACAGATATAGTATCCTAGATAATGGATACAATGCCCCAAGATTTCAAAGATTTTGTAGTGTAAGACAGGCAAGTAGGGACACAGCTGAAAATGTGTTGCTGGAAAAGCGCAGCAGGTCAGGCAGCATCCAAGGAACAGGAGAATCGACATTTCGTGCATAAGCCCTTCTTCAGGAATGGGGGCACAGGCAATTTGGCCCATCGAATTCACGCTGACCCTCTGAAGGGCATCTCACCCAGACCCACCCTATCCCTGTAACTCTGCATTTCCCATGGCGAATCCACCAAGCTTGCACACTATGGGCAATTTGGCATGACCAATCCACCTAACCTGCACATCTTTGGCCTGTTGGAGAAAACCAATGGACCTAGAGAAAACCCATGCAGAGACGAGGACAATGTGCAAACTCCACACAGACAGTTACCCGAGGTTGAAATTTAACCCAGGTCTCTGAGGCAGCAGTGCTAACCACTGAGCCACTATGCTGAATATTTTCTCCAGGTCCATTCTATTCAGGCCTTTTCCATGGTGGGATTTTAACCCAGGTCCCTGGAACATCAGCTGAGTTTCTGGATTAATAATCTGGCAATAATACTATTAGGTAATTGCCTCCAATTTGCCTGGTCAAAATTATTACTTGCCACTCATCCAGCCCAAGGCTATATACTGTAGAACACATCCAGTGATATCCTTGGACTGAAATGATTGAGCTTCAACAACCAATACCATTTTCCTTTGTGGAAAATTTTCCCCCTGATTCCCAATGACTCCAGTTTTAATGGGTCTCTTTGATGTCACACATATTCCATTGCTGAAACAAAAATAGAAGTTTCTGGACAAACTCAGCAGGTCTGGCAGCATCTGTGGAGAGAAAGCAGAGTTAACCTTTCAGGTCCAGTAATCCTTCTTCTTCTGCTGCTAAGTTTCTCCAGCAATTTCTATTTTTATTTCAGATTTGAAGTATCTGCAGTTCTTTTTTTTCTTACAGGTTCAAATGTTGCCTGATTTCAAGGGCAGCCACTCTCACTTCACCTTTTGAGTTCCACTGTTCTGTCTATGTTTGGAGCAAGATTAAGAGCTGAATAGCTCTAGCTGAACCCAATCTGAACATTGGTGAGCAGATTATTTCTTAGGAAGTGCTGATAATAGCACTGTTGATGGCAACTTTGATTACTGATGATAATAGTTAGTAGATAAAGTAGACTGATGGGGTAGTAAATTGTTTGGGTTGTGTTCATGCTTTTCTTTTTGTGGTTGGCATAACCAGTTCAAGTTTTCGTATTTCTGATAGATGTTAGAGTTGTAGCTGCACTGAACCAGCTTGGTTAATGGTATGGCAACAGTAGTAAAGCATAAGTTTTCAGTACTGTTGCTTTAATGTTATCAGGGCACATAGCCTTTGCAATATCAATGTTTTAGTCATTTACTGAAAGCACATGGGGTGATTCGAATTGGTTAAAAGGTGGCAGCTGTGACTCTGGGAACCTCAGGATAGGGCTCAGATGGACCAACCACTTATCACTTCTAGTTGAAGGTGATCACAAATGCCTGTCATGTCTTTTGTGCTGATTTGATTAGCTTATCTCCATCTTTGAAGACAGGGGTATTTGTGAAGCCTTCTCTTCCAAAGATTTGTTTTGTTACCCACCGGCATTCAAGGTGGATTTTATGGGAGAGTACGGGATTGTATCTGATTATGGGATTGTACAACTCTGTCTATCACATGCTGTTTGTACTGTAATTCTATGTCATAGTTTCACCTACTTTTTAGATTGTTTGCTGCTGCTCCTGGCTTGCCCTCCTGCACTCTTCAGGGGTCATGTAAATAAAAGGGATGAGTAAACCTTTAGATTTCTCTCTCAATTGACTCTGTAATTGTGATTCATTTAGGTCTTACAAGTAATTTGAAGTGAATTCTAAAATCTTACACAAGAATCATGTTAAACGGAATAGATTTTAAACAGATTTATAACTCAAATCTGGATATCCATGAGGCATTATGGGTCATCGCAACCAATAGCATTGTATTAAACTTCAACTTGTAACCTCAGGGACTGACATATCCCCAACTCTACAATTACCACCAAGTCAGGAGGTCAACAGTGGCTCATTCTTTGACAGGCCAATTATTTTTTAAAGTCATCTATTTTGTAACAGCTTGTCTGTATCAATCTGTGAATGTTTAGCAGCTTTACTGATATTGCAGTGCCAGCGAAGCCATTTATGTATTGATATAGACATATGTAATGTCAACTCCCATGATTTAATATAGTCCTAAATATGCCAACTGAGGCATCTGCATATTCTGAAAATCACCAAATATGTTTTAATTAAAATCAATTTTAATTTGTCAATACATGACTTCAACTTGACTTTGGATGTCCAGGACAAGTTAAATAAAAGAGTATAAACTGCTCCAACATAAAAACCTATGCAGGGTCTATATAAAGATCAGCACATATAAATAATTAATTTATTAGAACTGAGATAACAGAATACATATACCAAATGCAACACAATACTGCAACTAAGAAAAGTAAAAATATTTACAAGACTAAATAATTCATGACAGAACCTACTTGCAGGATAATACATATAATGTATATCAAATATTTTATTATAACCTTTCTATTGGCAAGAGTCCCCTATTGGTTAAATGTTCAGATGGGACATGCTGAAGAAGCATCCTTTTCCTTATGGATCTCTTTCTCCAGTCGATTTAAAAAATATATATATATATTGAAAGGAGCCAATTTAATCAGGCTTACTTGATTTTAAGGAAGAGTGTGTTCATTAGTGATTAAAACACAAGAAATTATAATAAAATGCAGCACACTCAATTCAGAAATGAGAGCTAAATCCAAAAGAAAAAAAACAGATGTCTTTGGATTATCCATGCAGAAACATTGCAGGCATTAAGGTAGATGATTCTAATAGTGCTGATTTTAGCAGTTGAAAGGTTCCTTGGAGATTCTTGGTTCTGCATCATCTGAAAGCAGCTTGTCCACTTTTTCCTTCAATAATGACTTTCCTGATGACTTGGCTTCAGCAATTTTAAAATAGACTTTATTTCTTTTTACATAGGGGCAACCAGTGGAGATCCCCAGCTGTGCTCTTTTCTTGCACAATTTAGTACAGTCTGCAAGCTAGCATCACCATTCTAGCACAATAGAGACCATGTCTAACCTCCTTTCTTGTGTATTCCTGGAAGGGTAAAACACAAACGTGTCTTTTGCCTAGCTCTGCCTTTTTTCCAACTCATATCTTATTCGCAATCCACAAAACACATGGGAAATCACAGTTCAGTTTTTTTTTAGTAGCAGCTCTCCTTTTCTATTGTTATTGTTTGAAGATCCCTTGACACTGTTCAGATGTAATGTTCCATGGTTGCCTCTCAGGACTCAGTGAAACTTATGCAAAGATAGCCACAGAGTTTACATCCTCAGCCATCTTTTGAATTATATGTTATTTTTTAAAATACTTGCACTTTGAAATTCAATATCTCCATAAATTATTTGGAGTTATGATCCATTAGTATGACAATATATATGCACACATGCACACACACAGCATTTTTCATACTGACTCAACAGGGTTGAGTTTGTAGTCATTATCAGTGTCAAGGTCAATGCGAGGTGATCAACCTGGTTACACTCCTTATTAAATTTTCCTTTGAGGTTTGATACAATTGAATGGCTTGCTAGACTTAGGAGTTAACTACACTGCTGTGGGTCTGGAGTCACATGTAGGCCAGACTTGGTATGGATGCATATTTCCTTCAAGGGCATTAGTGAACCAAATGGTTTTTGTGCAACAATTAACAATACACCAAGATTTTAATTCCAGATTTATTAACTGAATTCAAACCCCACCGGCTGTAATGGAGTGATTTGAACCCATGTCCCAGAATATCAGCTCAGGCCTCTTGATTGCTATTTTAGTGACAACGTTTGGCTACCAGGGAAGTGTGGGTTGACAATGGGAGAAAATTGAGAAAGGAGGTATGCAGGTGGGACTCTTCTCAAAGCGCTCATTTTCTTCATACCCTGGTCCCTGCCCTACCCAGCCAGAACCCCAAACACTGCCTCCTATCTTGCTGATCATTATACCTTGCATAATTCGAACTACTGCAGTGTTTAGTATGGTTCCCCCAACCCCATGAGCTCCAAAACCCTATGACGCCTAATGAATGCATTTCAGCTGTCAGAGCCATGAAATAAGCAGCCTTCCTCCAGCTCTGCGAAAACCACAGGGGCTGGCAGCATATAAGTGTTTTACAAAGAAAAAGACTTAGTTGCATAAGGCGATTGACTTAAAGGGGCAGGGATGTTATAGTGGTATTATTGCTGGACTGTTAATCCAGAAATCCAAGAAATATTCTGAGGACCTTGGTTTGAATCCCACCATGGCAGATGATGCAATGTGAATTCAATAGAAATCTGGAATTTAGAGTCTAAAGATGACCATGAATCCATTGTTGATTGTTTGAAACTCATTTGGCTCAGTAGTGTCTTTTTCGGAAGGAAACTGCCATCCTTACCTGGTCTAGACTGCATGTGACTCCAGACCAACAGCAATAAGGATGATTCTTAACTTCCTATTGGGATAAGACCATAGGACAATAAGACATTGGAGCCATTCGGCCCATCAAGTCCACTCCGCCATTCAATCACGGCTGATGGGCATTTCAACTCCACTTACCCGCATTCTCCCCATAGCCCTTAATTGTCTCCTCGCCTAACGGAAACAATTTCCTAGCGTCCACCCTTTCCAAGCCATGAGCAATTGGAGCAATTGCTCCAAGGATGAGCAATAAATGCTCCTTAGCCATTGATGCCCTCATCCCATGAATGAATGAATACAAAAATTACTTTGGTGTTTTATAACAACGTCAATTCTGTTATATATGATTTCTGTAATATTTTAATGTATGCTATTGAGTTATGTGCAAATGGTAGTGGTCCTGATAATGGAAGTGGTTGGTGGTGATGAAGCAACAGTTATTTATTTTAAATTGATTACATTGATTCACTAGGGTCCTTCTGACACCTACATTTTCATGAGTGTGGAATTTGGGAATTTCTGGGAAATTGCGTCCAAGTTATTTCAGAAAATCTGTCTTTAAGAAAACAACTCTAGATCCAGGATTCATTACTTCTGTCACTGTAGGTGGATGGAGGTAATATTTTTGCATCCTTTACTCTGTTTGCCTGAAAATAAAATATCCCAAAACTAATGGGCTGATTTCAGTGAAACTTGTACACAAAAAAGGTACAGCCCAAAGAAGACATAATTAGTCTTTGAGAAACTGAACTGAAGGAGGGTCCCTGGACTTAAAATGGAAACTTATTTTCTCCTCTCCAAGATGCTGCCAGACCTGCTAAATTTCTTCAGCAGCTTCTATTTCCAGCATCTGCAGTTCATTGTTTTAGTTTAATTACTTCTTATACTCTTCGCATGGGGTGAGCATGATGGTTCGAGAGGGCTTAGATTCAAGTATGGGACAGTAGGTGGTTTTCAGGGTCTTTCCCTTTGCCTCCCATTCACACCTCTCATTGCTCCAAGACTGGGGGTAATTGAAAACTCCACTCCTAACCCAAAAATCATCCTGATTTCCCAGTCAGGAAGCTTTTGCATCTACCAGGGAGTTTGGTGATGGGAAGGTGGTGAGTTGATCTGAAGTAGCCATTAATTGATCATTTAAGGACATTATTTCATAGCAAGTCAAGAATGTTATCGATAGACTTAGTAGTGAAGTGGCAAGATTGAAGTGGATTTCTCTCTAGGGAATACTGGTCCCACTACTTCACAGAACGTAGAAGATTACAGCGCAGTACAGGCCCTATGGCCCTCGATGTTGCGCTGACCTGAGTAACCAATCTAAAGCCCATCTAACCTTTATTATTCCATTATCATCCATATGTTTATCAATGAATATTTAAATGCCCTTAATGTTGGTGAGTCCACTACTGTTGCAGGCAGGGCATTCCACGCCCCTACTACTCTCTGAGTAAAGAAACTACTTCTGACATCTGTCCTTTATCTATCACCCCTCAATTTAAAGCTATGTCCCCTCGTGCTAGCCATCACCATTTGAGGAAAAAGGCTCTCACTGTCTACTCTAGCCAATCCTCTGATCATCTTATATGCCTCTATCAAGTGACCTCTTAAATTTCTTTGAACGAAAACAGCCTTAATTCCCTCAGCCTTTCCTCATAAGACTTTCCTTCCATACCAGGTAACATCCTGGTAAATCTCCTCTGGACCCTTTCCAGTGCTTCCACATCCTTCCTACAATGCGGCGACCAAACCTGAATGCAATACTCCAAGTGTGGCCGCGCCAGTGTTTTGTACAGCAACAACGTGACCCCATGGCTTCAAAACCCAATCCCTCTACCAATAAATGCTAACATACCGTATACAATCTTAATAACCCTATCAACCTAGGTAGCAACGTTCAGGTATCTATGCATGTAGACACTGAGATCTCTCTGATCATCCACATTACCAAGAATCTTACCATTAGCCCAGTACTCTGTATTCCTGTTACTCCTTCAAAAGTGAATCACCTCACTTTTCTGCTCTAAACTCCATTTGCCATCTCTCTGCAGTTTATCTATGTCCCTCTGTAACCTGCAACATCCTTTTGCACTGTCCACAACTCCACCAAATTTAGTGTCATCTGCAAATTTACTATCCCATCTTTCTATGCCCTCATTCAGGTCATTTATAAAAATGACAAACAGCGGTGGCCCCAAAACAAATCCTTGCAGTACACCACTAGTAACGGAACTCCAGAATGAACATTTCCCATCAACCACCACCCTCTGACTTCTTACAGCTAGTCAATTTCTGATCAAAACCACTAAATCACCCTCAATCCCATGCCTCCATATTTTCTGCAATAGTCTACTGTGTGGAACTTTATCAAATGCTTTACTGAAATCCATATACACCACATCAACTGCTTTACCTTCATCCACCTGTTGGTCACCTTCTCAAAGAACCCGATAAGGTATGTGAGGCACGATCTACCCTTCACAAAACTGTATTGACTATCACTAATCAAATTATTCCTTTCTAGATTATTGTAAGTCCTTTTTCTTATAATCCTTTCCAAAACTTTGCCCACAATAGAAATAAGGCTCACTGGTCTATAATTACCAGGGTTGTCTCTATTCCCCTTCTTGAACAAGAGGACAACATTTGCTATCCTCCAGTCTTCTGGCACTATTTCTGTAGACAATAATGACATAAAGATCAAAACCAAAGGCTCTGCAATGTCCTCCTTAGCTTCCCAGAGAGTTCCAGAATAAATCCCATCTGGCTCAGGGGACTTATCTATTTCCATCCTTTCTGGAATCGTTAACACCGCCTCCTTATGAACCTCAATCCATCTAGTCTAGTAGCCTGTATCTCAGTATTCTCCTCGTCAACATTTTTTTTATGTGTGAATACTGAAGAAAAATATTCATTTAGCACCTCTCCTATCTCTTTGGAGTCCATGCATAACTTCCCCCTACTGTCCTTGATTGGCCCTAATCTTACCCTTGTCATTAATTTATTCCTGAAAATGTGTTGCTGGAAAAGTGCAGCAGGTCAGGCAGCATCTAAGGAACAAGAGAATCGATGTTTCGGGCATAAGCCCTTCTTCAGGAATGAGGAAAGTGTGTCCAGCAGGCTAAGATAAAAGGTAGGGAGATTTATTCCTGACATACCTATAGAAAGCTTTAGGGTTTTCCTTGATCCTGTCTGCCAAAGACTTCTTATGACCCCTTCTGGCTCTTCTTAGCCCTCTGTTTAAGTCTTTTCTGGCTGACTTGTAACTCTCAAGTGCCCTAACTGAGTCTTCACATCCCATCTTTACATAAGCCCCCTTCTTCCTCTTGACAAGAGATTCAACTTCTTTAGAAAACCACGGTTCCCTCGCCTGACCACTTCTTCCCTGCCTGACAGGTACATACTTATCAAGAACACACAGTAGCTATACCTTGAACAAGCTCCACATTTTAATTGTGCCCATCCCTAGCAGTTTCCTTCCTCATCCTATGCATCCTAAATCTCACCTAATTGCATCACTCTTCTCATTGCTCAAGGGTGGGAAAATCGTGCCATTTGAAAAAAGTTATTATCAGCATCAAATGGTGGGAATTGCCAGAAGTGTTTTGGTTCCATTTATTTTCTGTTACTCATTGTCTGGCTCACAGTCAGGTAACTTTTATTTTTCCACACTTTCCCTTGGGCTTACCTATCTTTACAAGTAATGCCTCAAGGAGGAGATAACACCAGTTTTCTTTTTAGATTTAGGACAGGAAAAAGTGGACGGGGTTATACTTCTTGAAACAAATTTCGGGACCCGAGCTTGTACTGTGTCTTCAAAGACTGATTACGTCGGGTCAGAGTGCCATCGCCGTATTCGTGTAATTCCTTTGGAATATATCCCGATTTTACTTCACCATCACCAAGAGGGGCCAGCATCAGGACCCAACATCGCCGCCACTATAATAATCCACAGCACAGTCAAACCTGTTCCGAATGTCTCAGATGTATGTATGGCTTTTATGTCACTGGGACGTAACTCAACAATCCTCCTCCAGTCTTTTGGACCAATAAGGGATTTTATGAAGCAGGTTCCAGTCGAGTTGACATGGAGATCACACGCAGATTTCCTTCACGACTGTTGGACGAGATGCGTGTAAAGCTCAGAGGATCCCGCGTCATTGTTACCCGGGAATGAATGACCGGAAGCGATCGGGGTGTTAAAGAAGAGACCGGCATGAAATGCAATCGCCGGCTACATGAATTTGACAGTACATCTTCGCTAAAGGCGGCAGATCTACAAATTAAATAGGCACATACAACAATTTAAACAGATGCAGACCAGAAGCTCACCGGCGACAGTAAATTTCGTGAAGAAACACATTGGGAAGTATGGTGAGTCCATTGAAGGTGATAATTGGCCAAGGAAATCAGGCATTTATTAAGGAAATTTTTTTAATATGTAAATTAGGTCTGGGCGTGTTTGTTTCTGACGATCAGTATTAGAAATCTGTGAATCGGGAAGATAATAATATAACACATTGTCACCAGTACATGTAAATAAGGAGACAGTTAAAGCGGGAAATGCCTATAATTCGACAATAAAACAAATCAGTACAGTATTCAGTGCTATCTGAAACTGGGTGTTGTTACGAACGAGACTATTCGAGAATGTTTTGGATATGAATTCAGAATACCGTTGCTTCCCTTGTGGACAATCTAAGCAACAGCACCGGTGGAAATTTCAACTTGTAGCTATTTTGCAGACAGTAGTAGAAATATATACCCACATTCATTAAACAATTGCCGAAGAAAACAGCACGATAATTATCCATATCCGCACGAGTTTTTATATCTGAGTTAACGAAAATAAATTCATGAGATTTCTGTTACACTTTTATTGCACCTTTCTGGGCTATTTCAATAATGAAGCAATATAAAGTAGTTTGCATTTTAAAAGGACTCACGTAACCGATGGAAGAATTGAGCTTATTGTTATTTTACACTAAATTAGAAACAAACAGATAACTTCTATATTCTTTCTATATATTTTACTTTGAGAAGACCGAAAATAAGTGGTTTAAAGTCAGATGAAATCGTAATGAAAATAATCAGTTGCACTGTGCCGTATCATTAAGAAAGTGAAAACACTGAGACAAAAATTTGTATATGTTTATTAAGTAGTTAGTGTCAACAATTTACTGCAAAACATGGATTTCACACAGTTTATTTAAAACCACACTATATTCTTAAAGAAGTATTGTTCTTCTGGCTTTGTAAACTTGAACAACTTTTCAGCAGAGCTGTGGGAGACAACAATGCACCTAACTCCCCAAAAGACAAATAAACAATAGCTACTTTTAACACAACAATAGATAGTATAATAAACACTTTTCAGTATTAACTTGTACAAAATTTGAGATGGACATAACAGTCTACATTTACGTAGTCTAGCAGACATGCTGCATAAATAGAGAATGGAATATTAAGTAATATGGTACTGCACTTGGTCATGAAAAATTACATAAAAAGTTAAAACAAAACAAGTAGCTCAGATTTTCACCAAATGGCGTCTTGCACATGAATACAGATGAATTATTTTATTATCAAACTGATGTACCTGAAATGTTCCTGTGTAATGTCAGGCGGACGTAAATCAGCTTTTATGTTAGTGGGGACGAAGGTTGGCTTGTGAGAGTTCTGGAGGGGGGTAGTTATTGTTAGTGTTTTGGGGAGTGGGCTGCATTTGTCTGAATGGGGATGATGATGGTGGGAGGGGGTTTGGAAGGGGTGGTAGGTGATTCTAGGCGGGTGCTACGATGGGGAAGCTGCTGAGTCGATGCTGGGTGAAAACTGGGCGGAGACCTTGCAGCGAGACGGTGCGATTGAAATGGGGAAGCCATCAAACATGGCGACAGCTGCAGTCTACTGCCCCCCTTTCCTGAACAGCCAGCGCTGACCGACGCCCTGTTCGACATGCGTTGCTTCACAAACTGTAAGGAAAGCAAAAAAAAGGAAATAACTCTTTTTCTGATATAATGCAAATGGACGGAATATTCATGAAGGATATTGACGCTGTCCAGTCGCGCAGTGGTGCTTGTTGTGCCGCAGATTGATCAATATTGTGCTGTGAATCCCGGTGACCATCCCGTGTCTCTGTAGCTCGGCGGGCCAGGCGCTTTAGTACCAGGGCAGGGGAAACATGTTTTGCACCAGTGGGGTGAGCCAGGCTGGCAACTTGCAGTCATTTCTGTGGCTCTGAGCAGTGATGCAGCGTTTATGTTCGATGGCCGCTGGGCTAGCTTGCATGAGCTGCCACTGCTATATATTTTGCCCCACCATTTAGATGACAATGTTGGCAAGAAAAAAAAATTAAAGATAAAAAAGGTCGGAGTCGGTACGCCTTTGATGTTAGGTTGCCAAGGTAGTGAAATAGCGCCCTGTTTTCTTTTCAGCGCCACTGTCAAATTTAGTTCTCTCAAATATGGAAGATGCTTCCTTCAGTTTGTAGGTGGATGATTGAATTTTGTTGATGCTAATCGCCATCTCAGTTGTGGTTGTCTGATTGTGTTGTGCATTTTCAGAAAAATGCTAACATTGCCTTCGCTTTTGTACTATTTTAAGACCATCAGACTATAAGATATGAGAGAGGAATTAGGCCATTCGGCCCATCGATTTGAGGCAATATTAAGATTCTTCTGTTTCACTATTAAAGTGAATAAACATGAACATTCAGGAAGCTTAGAAGTAATAACGTTGGTTGTTTATTTACGTCGCTGTCGTCAGGGATCAGGACAAATATAGGACGAGGAAACATTCACATCGGAGTTATTTGATATCTTTCTGTGCTAAACCTTTGCCAATTTATAGTAGGTACGTCGAATGTTATTATATCCTTCCGGAGCAATTCTGTCAATTTCACACGTCTCCCTATGAAGCCAGTAATGGATGTGTTTTGTTTGAGCAAGGCAATGTGTTTCCCGAATGGTATACAGATATGTAAATGTATAAAGTTGGGATCTAGTGTGACCATGCCTTTTTCATTTTAAGAAATTATCAGCATAGGTAACGTTCCGTTTCACACTGGGGATATTAGATGATGTCTGATCTCACCGTCTTTTTTGTGTTAAGCGAGCATCTATATTATTTAATGTTGAAACCATCACATTTTATATGCTATCGTCATCCACGATGAGAGATGCAGCAAGAAAATTCTAGCAAAACTAGCTCACATAACACGCATGGGCAAGCTTCATACAAACCAGCGTTACATTTGAGTCTTTTTCGTTTTGGTATGGGGTGACCGTGCTTTTGAACAGGCCGTTATTCTGAATATTCATTGGTTAAGGTTACCAATAAACCTGAATGAGAAATAACATGACATTTGCATGCCATCAGACATTTATACAGAGACAATTCTGATGACGCTCTGTTGAATATTCTTTTATTCCTTTTGAGGAGGTCATGGTTATTTTTACAACTGGAAATATATAGGCAAACAAAACAAAATGAGTGCGTTTCTTTTCTGCAAATATGTTCTGCTGGTTTCACCAGTGCAATCCCGTGTAGTTGGATGAAACAGCTCAAAATATGGGGAAATGTTTGATGTGAGTTAGATCAGAAGCACATCAGTTTTCCACGATCTATGTTGGTTTAAAAATGATTTTTGCCTGAAGTTGACCTCGCCCACAGACATGGCCACACTCCCATATCTAAATTATGAGGATTGACAGTTTCCAATTGCAGTTTTTGGAAAAAGATTCTTAAAATTGATTTTGTTAAAGCTTGGAGGCATTGATAGACACATTTTGCGAAGCAAAGTGCTATATGCTTAAAAATTCTAATTTGATAAGGACTGAGTAAAGTATATCAAAGAACATCAAAGAAGGTATATCAAAGATTAAATAGTTTTAAAGTTACTTTTAATTATGTAAAATTAGGCAAGTTGCTGATGGAGAGCTTCAAACTTCGTAAAAGTGTTTTGTTTATCATCAGTTGCAATAATAAAATTATACTGGTTTACCACTCAAATCAGTTTTGTTTTCAATGCAACAGAACAATTATGCTCTATTGCACTAACTGATTATACTGGTTGACCAGATACATTTGTGAATTTTTAGCAGAGATCAGAAAGCAAATTTAACTGCAATTTTTACCCAGTTTTCTGAATTTTCATGAAGCAGAAGTTCACAGTCTAGTTTATTAGTAAAAGCCAGGTAATAAATTGGTGATATTAATCTTCAAAGCAAACAAGTCCAAGAAGCACTTATCAATTAGGTGCTAAGTAAGGTGACCTTCAGTGCAAATTAGCACACCACTTACTTTATTTAATAAAAGTTTTTCTATTCCTGAATTTCTAAACATATTTTTTCATTTTAGAAGCAAAATACATGACCTATTTCCAGATTCAGTGCTTTGTTCAGAAGGGGGTTGGTTATGTAGTGAGAGAGGCCTGATGTTGATGAAGCTGTCATGCTATGCTGAACCTGCCATAGTGTTCAAGGACGATGAGACTGATGGAGGAAGTCCGATCAATAATGTAAAAAGTCTCACAGATAATATGGTAGTACCAAGAGGATAGAAAGTGTCTTGAAGAGAGGAGGATTGATTGATAGTCTCATGAAATATCTTCTATAGAATAACAGGAACCATTTATAGCAATGTAATTAATACAATCTGAAATTAAGATTACATAATTCTGACTTAACAGACATAATTTTAGTGTAAATAAAATTAACAAACTATACTGAATTTATTAAGTACAGGTAAAATGTTTTCATATTTCATAAGCACTTGATGTAATCTACAAAATGATCTTATTTTCATGATCCCCACTCAGTTAGATTGGCAATCCATTTAAGTTAAAGATAATACACTTAGATATTTTCTAATCAATCTGTTATTTCACATTTCTGGAGCAGATAGGACTTGAACATAAGCCTGTTGATATAGAGTATTGACAATGCCAGTGCATCACAGGAACCATCCTCAGTGTATATACATTTGAATTCCTGTGACAATAACTTTGACTTGTAGTTTGAGATTCATTTTGTTTCTTCCTTAAAATCATATGCTGCAATTATTGACGTTCTTTGATTTTATGAAAATTCTTCACAATAAACCATAATATATTTTCTGCTTCAGCTGACTTATGCTACTTATATTTTGTGTATGCATATAATCTAAAAATGCAAAAAAAGAAATCTGATAAAATAGAAATTTAAATCAATGATCGAGTTCTACCAGTGCTAACTAAATTTATCTTAAGCTTAGTGTCATGACTGGCTGGAGTTAAAAACCACCCAACACCAGGTTATAGTCCAACAGGTTTATTTGGAAGTACTAGCTTTCGGAGCGTTACTCCTTCATCAGGTCTCATGAATTCATTTATGTCTGCCGCATTTTGGTGGTGGGACAGAAATTGAGGCCTCAGCTAAGAACTTCAATCTCTTCTGGTTGAAGGGTATGGTCCGATAAATTGTACTTACAAATAAACCTATTGGACTATAACCTGGTGTTGTGTGGTTTTTAACTTTGTCCATTCCAATCCCACACCAGCAGCTCCACATCATGACTGATTGGGATAGAAATCAATACCCACTATTCTCAAATTCATCACAAATGTGAAAATTTGATTAAGCCACTGAATTGCCAAATTCAACCTAACTGTTCAATTCAGGTTAATCAAACTGTTTAAACCAATTGCAAAAAGAAGCATGATTTTCTAATTTATGATTCTGGAATTCAAGTTCTACTCCTTTCTTAAAATGCTCACACACATACAAACAGTCACACAAAGAGACAAGACAGAAACATTGTAGGTGAGGAAGGAAAAATGTAAGAAAAAACACTGTTCAGCTACTAGTCCATATCACAGACTTCAGTGAGTCATTTTCTTTTGAATCCTCTCAATATGTTCTGACTCTTTGCTGAGGATAAAGTGTTGTGGATGCATGGATTTTGAGGGTTTTTTTTCACCAGTTGATTAGTCTGTTCAGTACCCTTTCAACATAGGACTTGGAAAGAGTACAACTTACAGAGAAACATTTAGGAGATTACCTGTTAACTAGGGATTGTCTTTTACTTCTCCACATGGGAGGGAGAGACTAAGTGGGATGCTTTCTTTTCACAAGCTGGTGTTTCTCCTATATTGTTCATATATAAGACTGTAGTCACCTGCTCAGGAATCATGTGATCTCCCACCCACAGTTTCCAACCTCATAGTCCGGGAACCCCGCACTGCCCGATTCTACCCTCTTCCCAAGTTCCACAAGCCTGACCACCCTGGCCGACCCATTGTCTCAGCATGTTCCTGCCCCACCGAACTCAGCTCTACCTACTTCGACACTGTCCTATCCCCCCTAGTCCAGGAACTCCCCACATATGTTCGAGACACCACCCACGCCCTGCACCTCCTCCAAGACTTCCGTTTCCCCGGCCCCCAATGCCTCATCTTCACCATGGATATCCAATCCCTCTACAACTCCATCCGCCATGACAAGGACCTCTAAGCCCTCCGTTTCTTCCTCTCCCGATGTCCACAACAATATCCTTCCATCGACACTCTCATTCGTTTGGCCGAACTGGTCCTCACCCTTAACAATTTCTTCTTCGAATCCTCCCACTTCCTCCAGATCAAAGGGCTAGCCATGGGCCTGGTATGGGCCTCAGCTAGGCCTGTCTCTTTGTTGGCCACGTAGAACAGTTCATCTTCCGTAATTACACCGGCACCACTCCCCACCTCTTCCTCCGCTACATTGATGACTGCATTGGTACCACCTCGTGCTCCCGCGAGGAGGTTGAGCAATTCATTACCTTCACCAACACATTCCATCCTGACCTTAAATTCATATGGACCATCTCTGACACCTCCCAGATGGCTTCCTTCTTTAGAGACTGCAATTGCCCTTCTCACGTGGTTAAAGATGCCCTCCAATGCATCTCATCCACATCCCGCCCTTCCGCCCTCAAACCCCACCCCTCCAACCGTAACAAGGACAGAACCCCCCGGTGCTCACCTTCCACCCTCCCAACCTTTGCATAAACCACATCATCCGACGACATTTCTGCCACCTCCAAATGGACCCCACCACCAGGGATATATTTCCCTCTCCACCCATTTCTGCTTTCTGCAAAGACCGTTCCCTCCATGACTACCTGGTCAGGTCCACACCCCCCAACACCCCACACTCCCGTCCTGGCACCCTCCCCTGCCACTGCAGGAATTGCAAAACCTGTGCCCTCACCTCCTCCCTCACCTCCATCCAAGGCCCTAAAGGAGCCTTCCACATCCATCAAAGTTTTACCTGCACATTCACCAATATCATTTATTGTATCTGTTGCTCTCGACATGGTCTCCTCTACATTGGGGAGACTGGACGCCTTCTAGCAGAGCACTTTAGGGAACATCCAGGACACCCGCACCAATCAACCCCACCGCCCTGTGATATATACTAAAGGCTTAGAACTTGGTTTACACGTTAGTTACAAACTTTACAGATGATGCAAATCTTGGCACTTTTATGATGTGTCAGGAGGATTGTATAGAATTTCTTGTGGACATAGGCAGCTTGGTGGAATGGGCAGGCAGCTGACAGATGAAGTTTAATGCAGAGAACTGTTAGATGATTATTTTTGGTAGGAAGAGTATTGAGACACAATATAAATAAAGGACTCAATTCTCAAGGGGTTGCAGAGCCAGAGCAATCTGGGTGTGTGTGTGCCTAAGTCACGAGAGTTGGGAGGAAATATTTTTTAGATTTCCTACAGTGTGAAAACATGCGCTTCGGCCCAACCAGTCCACATGGACCCTCCAAAGAGTAACACACCGAGACCCATTTCCCTCTGACTAACACTATGGGCAATTTAACATGACCAATTCACCTGACCTGCACATCTTTGGACTGGAAGGAAACCAGAGGAAACCCACACAGACACGAGGAGAACGTGCAAACTCCACACAGACAGTCACCTGAGGCTGGGATAGAACTTGGGACTCTGGCGCTGTGAGGCAGCAGTGCTCACCACTGTGCCACCCTAAAGAGTAACCCACCCAAACCCATTCTCTTACCCTGTATTTACTCCTGACTAATGCACCTAACACTATGGACAATTTAGCATGGCCAATTCACTCAACCTGCACATCTTTGGATTGTGGGAGGAAACCGGCGCACCCAGAGGAAACCCACGCAGACACCGGGAGAATGTGCAAACTCCACACAGAGAGTCGTCCAAGACGGGAATCGAACTTGGGTCCCTGTGAGGCAGCAGTGCTAAACACTGAGCCACCGTGCCACACTCTGATTAACAGAACAGTTAATGAAGCTTAACGTATGTTTGGCTGTATTAATTGGGGCATAGCCTACAAGAGCAAGTACATAAGACATTTGTTCAGCCTAAGCTGACATATTGCATCCCATTCTAGATTCTTTAGGAGGGATGCAAAGTCTGCAGAAGTGATTTTTGAGAATAGTTTGAAAAGGGATTTGTGAGAAGGGTTGAGGAACCTCAGTTTTGAAGTTCATTGGAGAAGTAGAGAATGTTTTTATTCATGAGAAGACTGAGGGATATCCAAATGAGGTATTACATATGCGGTCTGGACAGTAGATATTGAGAAAGTGTTCCCACGTGTGAATGAAAAACACAAGATCACAGATTTAAAGTGATCGGCAAAAGCGATGAGGAAAAACTTTATTGTGCAGTAAGTGATTAGACTATGGAATGTATTGCCTGAAAACATGGTGAAAGCACGTTCAATTGAGGCATTCAAAAGTGAGTTAAACTGCTATTTGAAAAGGAATAATAGGCATCATCATGGAGAAAATAGTGTAAAGTGAAATGCTAATTTGGAGAGCTGCTGCAGATATGATGGGTTGAATGATCTTCTACACTGTAATAATTTTGTGATAAATTTTCTGTTGTGGAGTAGGATGTGAAAACAAATTTTCAAACATTTGATGTGTTCCATTGGGACTAAATGCATTATGAAAAGTCATATTGAATGTGAATAAAAACAAACTAAATAAGTCACCAATTTTAACGAGTACTTTAATAACTGTAATACAACCTTGGTAGGATATAAGAAATTATTTTCCGTTGGGTTTTCATCCTGTCTCCATCAGTAACAGGGCATTTGCAAGGTCAAAGTACAATCCATCAGAGTTAGCATAGGTTAATGAAGAGTAAATTATATTTGACTAATTTGTTAAGTTCTTCAAAAATGTAATGAGAAAGTGGATAATGGGGGTCCTGTAGATGTAGAATATCTGGATTTTCAGAAAGCATTTGATAAGGTGCTGCATAAAAGGTTAATATTCAAGATAAGACCACATGGGTTTAGGGATAATATATTAACTTGAATGAAAGATCGGCCAATCAATGGAAAGCGGAGTGGCATAAATGAGTCTCTTTTTCAGATTGGCAGCTGTAACTAGTGAGCTGCCAAAGAATTTGGTCCTCAGACTCCGATTAATTACAATCACCATTAATGAGGTGGAATGTACTACAGCTGAATTTGCAGCTGACACTATAATAAGTAGGAAAATTATTTGAAATGAAAAAATAAGGAATTTACAAATGGATATGGGTAGATTCAGTGAATGGGCCAAACGTTAGTAGATAGAGTTCAACGTGGATAAGTGTAAGGTTATCCACGTTAGCTGGAAGAATACAAAGGAGCTTATTATCTAAATGGAGAGAAACTATAACATCCTCCTGTGCAAATGGATGTGGATGTCCTCATGCATGAACTGCAGAAAGCTAGTATGCAGCTAATAAGGAGAGCAGTGATTGTCAGTGAATATCAGTGAGAGCTGATTCTGCTCGCTCTTATTAGAAATGATAATTTCAAATAATTGTCTAATAAAAATACAACCTATCAGCCTTTGGTAAAGTTTTTTTCAGACCTTTCTGCATTTGGGCATGGAGTTTAATTATCAGAAGAGTTGTAAATGGCACTGAACACTGTGCAATCATCAACCAATAGCCCCATTTCTGACCTCATGAAGGAGGAACGTCATTGATTAGACTGCTGAAAGTATTTGGGGTCTCAGATAGTTACCTGAGGATCTCATGTTTTGATGCTCTAGGTTGAGGTGACCGGCCTCCAATGATCACAGTCATATTTCCTTGAACCAATATGACTCCATAAAACTATAAGACCAGAAGACATAGGAGGAGAAATTAGATCATTTGGCCCTTCAAGTCTGCTCCACCATTCAATCATGGCTGATAGGTTTTTCAACCCCATTTTCCCACTTTCTTTCCGTCGCCTTTGATTCTCTTGGCAATCGAGAACTTATCTATCTCTGTTTTAAGTATACTCAATGACCTGGCCTCCACAGGCTTCAGTGGCAATGAATTCCACAGATTCAGTACTCTCTGGCTAAAGATATTTCTCCTTATCTCCATTCTAAAAGGTCTTCCCTTTACTCTAAAGCTGTGCCCTCAGGTCCTCATTTGTCCTGCTAGTGGAAACATCTTCCCAACGTCCACTCTATCCAGGCCATTCAGTATTCTGAAAATTTCAATCAGATCTCCCTCATCCTTCAAAACTCCATCGAGTATAGACCCAGAGTCCTCAGATACCGTCATATGTCAAGCCTTTTATTCCTGGGATCATTCTCGTGAACCTCCTCTGGACCCGCTGCAAGGCTAATGCATCTTTCCTGAGGGATGGGGAGCAAGATTGCTCACAATACTCTAAAGCTGGTCTGACCGGAGATTTATAAAGCCTCAGAAATACATCCCTGCATTTATATTCTAGATGAATTACAGCATTGTATTTGCCTTACTTACGACCAACTCAACCTGCAATTTCACCTTAAGAGAAACTTGGACAAGGACTTCCAAGTCCTTTTGCATTTCAGATTTCTGAATTTTTTCCCCTTTTAGAAAATAGTCCATGCCTCTATTCTTCCTACCAAAGTGTGTGATCTCATACTTGCCCACATTGTATTTCATCTTCCACTTTGCCCACTCTCCTAACATGTCTAACACTTTCTGCAAGGTAAAACAATGACAGGAGATGCTGGAAACCAGATTCTCGATTAGTGGTGCTGGAAGAGCACGGCAGTTCAGGCAGCATCCAAGGAGCTTCGAAATCGACGTTTCGGGCAAAAGCCCTTCATCAGGAATAAAGGCAGTGAGCCTGAAGCGTGGAGAGATAAGCTAGAGGAGGGTGGGGGTTTTTAATATTAAACAACTTGGTTATCAAATCATCTGGCTTAATTTTTTCTGAGGTTCAGACTTGCTGTTTAAGAAGGGTGGTAAAGAAAAGCCAGGTAACTATAGACCGGTGTTTACCTGGACCATCTCTGACACCTCCCTCCCCTTTCTGGACCTCTCCCTCTCCATTAATGACGACCGACTTGACACTGAAATTTTTTACAAACCCACCGACTCCCACAGCTACCTGGATTACACCTCTTCCCACCCTACCTCTTGCAAAAATGCCATCCCGTATTCCCAATTCCTCCGCCCCCGCCGTTCTGCTCCCAGGAGGACCAGTTCCAACACAGAACACACCAGATGGCCTCCTTCTTTAGAGACCGCAATTTCCTTTCCCACGTGGTTAAAGATGCCCTCCAACGCATCTCGTCCACATCCCGCATCTCCGCGCTCAGACCTCACCCCTCCAACCGTAACAAGGACAGAACGCGGCATGGTGGCACAGTGGTTAGCACTGCTGCCTCACAGCGCCAGAGACCCGGGTTCAATTCCTGCCTCAGGCGACTGACTATGTGGAGTTTGCACGTTCTCCCCGTGTCTGTGTGGGTTTCCTCCGGGTGCTCTGGTTTCCTCCCACTGTCCAAAGATGTGCAGGTCAGGTGAATTGGCCATACTAAATTGCCCGCAGTGTTAGGTAAGGGGTAAATGTAGGGGTATGGGTGGGTTGTGCTTCGGCGGGTCAGTGTGGACTTGTTGGGCCGAAGGGCCTGTTTCCACACTGTAATGTAATGTAATCTAATCTAAAACGCCCCTGGTGCTCACCTTCCACCCTACCAACCTTCACATAAACCAAATCATCTGCCGACATTTCCGCCACCTCCAAACAGACCCCACCACAAGGGATATATTTCCCTCCCCACCCCTTTCCGTCTTCCGCAAAGACGGTTTCCTCCGTGACTACCTGGTCAGGTCCACGCCCCCTACAACCCACCCTCCCATCCTGGCACTTTCCCCTGCCACCGCAGGAACTGTAAAACCTGTGCCCACACCTCCTCCCTCACCTCTATCCAAGGCCCTAAAGGAGCCTTCCACATCCATCAAAGTTTTACTTGCACATCCACTAATATCATTTATTGTATCCATTGCTCCCGATGCGGCCTCCTCTACATTTGTGAGACTGGGCGCCTCCTAGCAGAGCGGTTTAGGGAACATCTCCACCCGCACCAATCAACCACACCAGCCCGTGGCCCAACATTTGAACTCCCCCTCCACTCTGCCGAGGACATGGAGGTCCTGGGCATCCTTCACCGCCGCTCCCTCACCACCAGACGCCTGGAGGAAGAATGCCTCATCTTCTGCCTTGGAACACTTCAACCCCAGGGCATCAATGTGGACTTCAACAGTTTCCTTATTTCCCCTTCCCCCACCTCACCCTAGTTCCAAACTTCCAGTTTAGCACCGTTCCCATGACTTGTCCGGACTTGTCCTAGCTGCCTATCTCCTTTTCCACCTATCCACTCTACCCTCTCCTCCCTGACCTATCACCTTCATCCCCTCCCCCACTCACCCATTGTACTCTATGCTACTTTCTCCCCACCCCTACCCTCCTCTAGCTTATCTCTCCACGCTTCAGGCTCACTACCTTTATTCCTGATGAAGGGCTTTTGCCCAAAACGTCGATTTCGAAGCTCCTTGGATGCTGCCTGAACTGCTGTGCTCTTCCAGCACACTAATCCTAAATCTTTCTGCGGCCTCCCCACCTCCTCAATACTACCTGCCCCTCCACCTATGTTTGAATCATCTGCAAACTTTGCCAGAATGCCCTCAGTTCCTTCATCCAGATTGTTAATGTAAATGTTGTGGTCCCAACATCAGCCCTTGTAGACCACCACCAGTCATCAGCTTTGATCTTGAGAAGGATCCTTTTATTCCCACTTCTGCCAGACAGCCAATCTTCTATCCATGCTAGTACCTGGCCTCTAACACCATGGACTCTTATCTTACTCTGCAGCCTCCTGTGTGGAACTTTATGAAAGGCCTTCCGGAAGTCCAGATGGATAGCATCCATTGGTTCTCCTTGGTCTAACCTTATCATTACCTCCTCAAAGAATTCTAGTAGATTTGCCAGGTGTGACCTCCCCTTGATGAGACCATGCTGACTTTGCTTATCTTATTTCTATGTACTCAGAAATCTCATCCTTCACAATACAGGGAGACCAAGCCATTTGGATACAGAACTGGCTCAAAGGGAGAAGACAGAGAGTGGTGGTGGAGGGTTGTTTTTCAGAGTGGAGGCTTGTGACAAGTGGAGTGCCACAAGGATCGGTGCTGGGCCTTCTACGTTTTGTCATTTACATAAATGATTTGGATGCGAGCATAAGAGGTACAGTTAGTAAGTTTGCAGATGACACCAAAATTGGAGGTGTAGTGTACAGCGAAAAGGGTTACCTGAGATTACAACAGGATCTGGACCAGATGGGCCAATGGGCTGAGAAGTGGCAGATGGAGTTTAATTCAGGGAAAGCAAATCTTAGCAGGACTTATACACTTAATGGTAAGGTCCTAGGGAGTGTTGCTGAAGAAAGAGACCTTGGAGTGCAAGTTCATAGCTCCTTGAAAGTGGAGTCGCAGGTAGATAGGATAGTGAAGAAGGCGTTTGGTACGCTTTCCTTTATTGGTCAGAGTATTGAGTACAGGAGTTGGGAGGTCATGTTGCGGCTTGTTAGGCCACTGTTGGAATATTGCATGCAATTCTGGTCTCCTTCCTATTGGAAAGATGTTGTGAAACTTGAAAGGGTTCAGAAAAGATTTACAAGGAAGTTGCCTGCATTGGAGGATCTGAGGGAGAGGCTGAACAGGCTGGGGCTGTTTTCCCTGGAGCGTTGGAGACTGAGGGGTGACTTTCTAGAGGTTTACAAAATTATGAGGGACATGGATAGGATAAATAGGCAAAGTCTTTTCCCTGGGGACGGGGAGTCCAGAACTAGAGGGCATAGGTTTAGGGTGAGAGGGGAAAGATATAAAAGAGACCTACGGGGCAACTTTTTCAGCAGAGGGTGGTACATATATGGAATGAACTACCAGAGGATGTGGTGGAGGCTGGTACAATTGCAACATTTAAGAGGCATTTGGATGGGTATATGAATAGGAAAGGTTTGGAGGGATATGGGCCAGGTGCAGGCAGGTGGGATTAGATTGGGTTGGGATATCTGGTCGGCACGGACGGGTTGGGCCGAAGGGTCTGTTTCCATGCTGTACATCCCTATGACTCTATGACTGAGTTCATGCTCATCAGCCTATTTTTTCCCACCTATGGCCTTGCTCCCTTCTTAAACAGGACGGATACATTAGTGATTTTCTAGTCCTCTGGGACCCTCCGCAACTTCAGGGATACCTGAAAGATCGCTACTAAAACCTCCACTATCTATTCAGCTATTTCCTTCAGAAGTCTAGAAGTGTAGCTCATCTGGTCCAGGCGTTTTATCCACTTTCAGACCTAACAGATTCCTGCCTGTTAAGCATTTTTCCTTTGACTTGCATTGTTTAAAGTCTTTTAAGTGCTCTTTAATGGAACCATTAGCTAAATTATACCAGTATTGAGTAGACAACACCATCTCACCTTGTAAGTTGATATGTTTAGTCATACATAGACGAAGATTGCAGTGAATTCCGGAGCTGAGTGATTGTAGCAAATTCCAACATAGCATCAGTGAGTAGGTTAGCAGAAAGTAAGTGCCACTTGTTGGAACAGTAAACTGATGACCCCTTCCATCACTTAGCTGATGAGTTGCTAAATTTACCTTATTGGACATGAGGTGCTTTTATTGATAGGATACACATGGGCACTTTTCTGTATTGTCAGGTAGATGGCAGCATTGCAACTGAACTGGAGGTGCAGCTACTTCAGGAGCACAGGTTCTTGGTAATACAGCTGGAATAGAATCATGGGATTTAGCTTTTCTGTGCTTGGTGCATTCATTTCTTTATGTCGTACTTAGTTCATTTTGTTAGTCAGAATCCGCATTGACTGTTTTCCTTTCTCTTTTAGTTAGCACCTGATCTACATCCATCTTCCTGCTAGTGAGTTATATAATACTCCTTCATGTTTCTTTAATGGAACAGAGTCAGCTATTTGACGATACAACAGCAAAGCATGTGAGAAGTTTTATGTTCAGTTGGCAATGTATGACTGAGTAGTGCCTACTAGATATTTAGGAAGGTCTGCAAGCAGGGATTAGTGTTTACAGGGTCCTGGTTCACAAATGTTGCTTGGCAATTGAATGCATTTCAGACCCTTGTCTGTACTTCCAAACTTTTTAATGCTTTCTCCTGACTTCATCAATAATGGAGAATGTTTGTCCAGTGATGACTTACCTGTCACGTAGAAACAAGGTAGGAGAGAGAGAGCTCAGCCTGTCTGGACTGATAAATGCTGTGAGCAGCTGCTGATTACAGGAATTGGTTCCACTCTTGAGTTCCTGACTGCCTCAAGGGACCATATAATTGCTTGGTTGTGCAGTCTTAAAACACACCATTCTCTGCAAGGAACATGTACCATCTGCAGTATATCACTAGTAGTAGTGAAAGTCACCACTGCCTTCCAACTGAATATTACTGTTCATTTATGCAGTCCTGGTGAAATAAGTGTCTATTGTATTATATAAATTGTTCTGAAATTAAAAGTGTGGTCCTACTGATTGGCTGGAAGCGTTTCCTCCTGTGCTCTATTAGTTTTAGCTAACATACTGAGCACTTGCGGTTTCTTGGAATCTCGCCCTCATATTTTCCTGTGACTGCACCCTAATGTGTTACGTTGTTGTGACTCTATCCTGGATTTAAATTCTGGAACTACTACTTCTGCAATATTGTAGCACCATTGTATTTTTTAAATTATTCATACATAGAATGAGGATGTTGCTGACTAGGCCAGCATTTATTGTCCATGTCTAATTGTCCAGTTAAGAGTCAGCCATATTGCTATGTGTCTGGGGTGACATGTAGACCAGACTAAGTAAGGTTGATAGATTTTATTCTCTTAGTAAGCAGGAGGGTTTTTACAACAATCATAGTGGTTGATTTCAGCTTATTTTTAAATTCCAAAATTTTATTGAATTCAAATTTCACTGTCTGCTATGGTGGGATTCAAACACCAGAACTTTAACCTGGTTTTCTGATTGCTGGTCCAGTGACATTACCATTGCATCACTACCTCCCCACATTGCCCACATACTTGAAACTGATATTGTCACTGACGTTTCCACATTCCAAAAGTTAAATTGATGATTAGTGCTCTGTTACATCACTTCATCCCATCTTTGAGTCATACAGCATGGAAACAGAGCTCTTAATCCAACCAGTCTATGCCGAACATAATCCCAAACTAAATTAATATCACCTGCCTGCTCCTGGCCAATGTCCCTCCAAGCCTTTCCTATTCATGTACCTATGGAAATGTTTTTTGAATGTTGTAATTGTACCCACATCTTCAGGAAGTTCATTTCACATGTAAACTACCCTTGCTGTTAAAAAAAAAGCTGCTCATTTTTTTTTAAACCTCCTCTCACATTAATAATGTTCCCCTCCCCAGTCTTGAAATGCCTCAACTTGGGAACAGACAACTACCATTAAGTCTATCTATACCTCCCATCATTTTATAACCTTCTATGAGGTTGCCTATCAACCTCCTATGCTCCTGTGAAAAAAATCCTAGCCTATCCAGCAATTCTTTATAACTTAAACTTTCCATACCCTGCAACGTCCTGACAAACATCTTCTGAAGCCTCTCCAGCTTAATAATATCCTTCCCATAACTGGGCAGCTGTAGGAAATTATATTGGATATCAAGGTATTGTAAGTGACTTGGTTCTTTCAATCATTTTCTAATATAGTGTGTAAGGGATGTGAGTGAATTTCATAATATGATTTCAGTACTGTGTCAGTTTCTGTTGGAAAACAGGCCTAGTTATGTCAGCATCCCTAAATTACTTTGGGAGGATGCTCTGCCTGTTCTGCATCAACCAACATCATTACTTATCTTTGCTCACCAGAGCTTGGTGATTCACCCAAATATCTCTCTTCCACATGATTATCTATCACTTCAGTACATATATCTGAGTTGGTGCCTTTCAAGTGTGGATTGAGTTTCAGTGAGTAATGCAAATTGTGGTATTGGCTGCTGTAACAGATCTGTGCTATCTTACACTCTTTCAATCTCTGCAGTCTCACTTCTTCCAAATTCTCCATTACTTGCTCACAGTGTAAGTGGCTTGTGGTCTGTTCATTCTGATATTCATCCTGTACTCCAGTCATCGTGTTACTCAATGTAACTTTTCAGCGAAAGGGAGGGGTGCCTATTGAGGTAGTTATTTGTCTCAGAAAAAGTACTTAAAACAGAACTTTTCTCTCCTTAGCTGAAAATGTGTTGCTGGAAAAGCGCAGCAGGTCAGGCAGCATCCAAGGAGCAGGAGAATCGACATTTCCAGCAACACATTTTCAGCTCTGATCTGCAGCATCTGCAGTCCTCGCTTTCTCCTAGAAGATTTTTTCTCCTTAGGCAAATAAAATAATATTTACATAGTACTGCTATTTTTGCTCTTCCTATTTACTCATTACATTCAGGTTGATATTTGTGTGTATCTTGATTTTTGTAAATCTTTTATCACAGGTATCAGTTAATAGTCAGCCAATGAGCAAGATTTTTAACTCAGTCAAAAATCATTTACTTCCACATTTGAATTGGAACCGTTGAGTATTTTCAGATGAAGATTGATGAAATTGTAGACACTAAGTGAAATAAAGGATGGGAGGTTTGTGGGAAAGTGAAAAGAAATCAGCTGTGTTAACAGTTGCAGTGCTGAATGGGTTCAGGCTCCCTGGCCTGCAACACTTGTTGTTTTCATTTACAGTAAGTTTTATTTGTGATATGCATATACTTGCTGAGCTGCTAACTTACGATATATTCATAACTTAATTTTGAGTAATTTAAATCTTACAATTTCATTATAATCTTAAGTGAGAGTCATTGCAATGACATATTTTATGCCAATTTGCCATATCTGCTGTTTTACAAGGTGAGGGCTCATCCTTGTACCATAAAAATCTCTTCCAAGCCATTTTTAAAAGCTATTTTGTGCATATTCAGATCTGATGTGAAAACCAGGTAATTGTCAAAGTTCATAGAACTATTACCAACAACCTTGTCTGAAACTGGATGAACAGGCTACTTAGCATTTATCTCAGTTAAGCAGCTTGCTTGTTACTTGAGAAGTATCATAAGGTCATTACTATAGGCTTATCATTATTAGCTATCACATCCTCATTCTCCTTAAAATTCATTCACAAGATTCACACATTTGAGAGCTACATTTTCTTACAATTTCCAAAATAAGACTTCAGAGAAACCAGTTTTTTTCTATTTTTTTGATAGGCTAAATGTTTATTTTTAACATTGTAAATGTTATTAATTCCTGGATTCTCAGGACTTTTTTTTTATTTTTCTGGGAGCCCCATCTCCTTGCAAGCCATCATTGCCACTGAAATAATCTCCAGCAAAACCCCAAAATTGTCACTCATTACATATTTAAAGCTTGACATCAGTCTTGTCTTTGCCTTTCAGTCAGTCAGAAATTTGACATATTTCTGTAATTGTACGTTGCAAAGTTAAACCTAGTGATGATGTGATGACTAGTTTTGAAAGTGATGTCAAATCTAAACTTTTCACTGTCGCCTACTCAATGAGGCATGCAGTAAGTTTACAGACCAGATGGTACCCTTCCTAGCATACTGCCTCAACTAATTTACTGAAATTAATATCCTTCCATTTCTCACCCAACATTGGATTATTCTAATAATTCTTTGACTTAACTTTTAGATTATGTTAGTCACCATTTTGTGATTGTCATTCACATGCACGACAACTTTGCCATTTAAAGAAAACAAAATATTCGGCATAAGGGGCTGGAGAAACATACAGACCAGGTGTGGAAAAAGGGGAACTATTTCATCAGCTGATTGCAGGCAGCAAGAATATTATACAGATAAAGAACTTATGATAAAGAACTTACTTTCAGTAATGGATATATGTTGCTAATAATCAGTACCTGCTATTAAAATCAAATTTTACTCCCCTTAACTAGATTAGATTAGTCCACAACGCCCCGCCGAAGCGCAACCCACCCATACCCCTACCTTTACCTAACACTACAGACAATTTAGCATGGCCAATTCACCTGGCCTGCACATCTTTGGACTGTGGGAGGAAACCAGAGCACCTGGAGGAAACCCATGCAGACACAGGGAGAATGTGCAAACTCCACACAGCAGTTGCCTGAGGCGGGAATTGAACCCGGGTCTCTGGTGCTGTGAGGCAGCAGTGCTAACTGCTGTGCCACCGTGCCGCCCACTAATCACCTGCTATTAAAATCAAATTTTACTCCCCTCAAAGATATGCTGCACATTATCTCTGCTAAAGCTGATCTGGCAGCTTTTTACTCTACTCTCAATACAAATTATCTTTCAAAAAGAGCTTCTCTAAAGTAGCCTGATTATGAGAAGTAGAGTAAAAAGCAGTATTTACAATGCTAACTTTGTTACTTAAATGTCTGTTGTGTCTCTAATTGCTTTCACATTATGGACATTAACTGGAAACTCACATGCAGCCATGTAGGCAAACAAGCTGTAGTTGTTGAATTGGAGGGGTGTGATATGTAATATATGCTTCTCATACTTGTAAGAGTAAAATCACTTAATCACAACACTACTATTCATTGTCTGATGATCTGAATTCTAATAAATTTAAACCAAACCCTATGCTGTGAAATGCCTTTGGCAGTGCTAATCAGATGTATTTATTCTATTTCATCTAAAGACTCTGATTAGGAAAGTAAACTGTGATGGCAAGTAATGAAGTGGTTCTGTTGGGTCATGATCAATGTCTTTTCCTTGTACAAATTGCACAATTGCATGGTCACCTGTGATCAGCAATCTGAAACAAACCATACAGGGAACAAACAAACAACTAGTGTGGCGCTGGAAAAGCACAGCAGGTCAGGCAGCATCTGAGGTGCAGGAGAGTCAACATTTCGAGCATAAGCACTTCATCAGGAATATGGAGGGGGAAGGGGGCTGAGAGATAAATAGGAGGGGGTGGGGCTGGAGGGAAGGTAGGTGGGAAGGCAATCAATGGGTGCAGGTAGAACATCCTTTAAACATTCCACCTGCATCCATCTATCACCTCCCCCCCCACCCAGCCCTACCCCTCCCTCCTATTTATCTCTCTGTCCCCTTCCCTCCCTACCTTCCTGATTAAGGGTTTATGGTTGAAATGTCGATTCTCCAGCTCCTTGGATGTTGCCTGACCTGCTGTACTTTTCTAGCACCAGATCTTTTGACTTTGACTCTCGCTATCTGTAGCCAAGTCACAAAGTGTGAATCGGCTCCTCTCTTTTTAATTTCATTAACTGATCATAACAAATGTGACCAGCGATGTTCCACAAGGATCGGTGCTGGGCCCACTGCTTTTCATCATTTATACAAATAATTTGGATGTGAACATAGGAGGTAAGGTTACTATGTATGCAGATGGTATCAAAATTGGAGGTGTAGTGGACAGTGAAGAAGGTCACCTCAGAGGATAACAGGTTCTTGATCAGAAGGATGAAAGTGAGGACTGCATTTGCTGGAGATTAGAGTCAAGAGTGTGGTGCTGGAGTAGCACAGCAAGTCAGGCGGCATCTGAGGAGCAGGAGAGATGAATTCCTGTTGAAGGGCTTTTGCCCGAAACATCAACTCTCCTGCTCCTCAGATACTGCCTGACCTGCTGTGCTTTTCCAGTACCATACCCTCGACTCTTGATCAGTTGGGCCAATGCACCAAGGAGTGGCAGATGGAGATTAATTTAGATAAATGTGAGGTGCTGCATTTTGGAAAGGCAGGACTTTTACACCTAATGGTAAGGTCCAGGGCGATGTTGCTGAACAAAGAGACCTTGGAGTGCAGGTTAATAGTTCCTTGAAAGTAGAATCCCTGGTAGACAGGATAGTGAAGAAGGTGTTTGATATGTTTGTCTTTATTGGTCAGTACATTGAGTATAGGAGGTCATGTTGCAGCTGTACAGGATGTTGGTTCAGCCAAATTTTGGAATATTGCATGCAATTCTGGTCTCCCTCCAATAGGAAGGATGTTGTGAAACTTGAAAGGGTTCAGAAAAGATTTACAAGGATGTTGCCAGGGTTGGAGTGTTTGAGCTACAGGGAGAGGCTGAATAAGACTGGGCTTATTTTTCCTGGAGAGTCAAAGGCTTTGGGGTGACCTTATAGAGGTTTATAAGATCATGAGGGGGATGGATATGGTGAATAGCCAAAGTCTTTTCCCCGGGGTGGGGGAGTTCAGAACTAGAACGCATAGGTTTAGGGTGAGAGGGGAAAGATTTAAAGAGGATATAAGCAGCAATGAATTGACGCAGAGGGTGGTGTGTGTATGGAATGAGCTGCCAGAGGAAGTGGTAGCCGATGTACAATTACAACATTTAAAAGGCATCTGGATGGGTATATGAATAGGAAGGGTTTAGAAGGATATTGGCAAATGGGACTAGATTAGTTTAGGAAATGTGGTCGACATGGACCCGAAGGGTCTGTTTCCATGCTGTACATCTCTCTGACGCTATGACTATAGATGTTTAAGTTATTTTTAGTGTGAGACTGTTAATCTCTCCAATTAAAATGTAGTTAACTATTTTACTATAAAGAATAAGGAACTAATCACAAATGTTTCCTGAGTTAAAGGAAGAGCAAGTTTATTATCTGCTGACCCTGCAAAAAATAATCAGGGTCATAAGTCAAGCGTAAAGCCTTTGTACAGTCACTTTGGCACACAAACACACAAGTATCCAGTAAAAAGGAAAAGAGTTCAAAGAGAAAGAACATCCATTTCAGAATCTTTGGGTGTCCTTGAGGTGTAAGATTTTAATCTGCAACATGGTAATTCAGTGATTAGTACTGGTACCTTACATTGCCAAGGGCCTGTGTTCAATTCCACCTATGGGTGACTGAGTAGAGTTTGCACATTCACCCCATTTCCAGTCCTGCGCCGCTGATATATTGATATCATGCAACATTCCCAGAGGTGGCACGGTGGCTCAATGGTTAGCACTGCTGCCTCACAGCGCCAGGGATCTGGGTTTGATTCCAGCCTCAGGTGACTGTCTGTGTGGAGTTTGCACGTTCTCCCTGTGTCTGCTTGGGTTTCCTCTGGATGCTCCTGTTTCCTCCCACAGTCCAAAGATGTGCAGGTCAGGTGAATTAGCCATTCTAAATTGCCCATTGTATTAGGTGTATTAGTCAGAGGAAAATTGGTCTGGGTGGGTTACTCTTTGGAGGGTCGTTTGGGCCGAAGGGCCTGTTTCCACACTGTAGGGAATCTAATCTAAATAATTGGTTTCTTCTATGCCATCAGTAGGTGGTGGATATTCTGCAAAGATTTGTAACAGATCAGTGGATTGAGTTGCTTTTAAGAACTGTTAAAAAAGGCTAAAATAAGTATCAGGATAAAGTAGAGTTTGACAAAAATCTTGATTGTAAGAGTTTCTTTGGATATTTAAATTGAAAGAGTAACTCCAACTCATGGTGGCTTTTTCGGTACTAATTGAGAATTGATAGTGGAAAGCCAGGAAATGGAGGAAACATTGAACATGTATTTTGTGTCTGTCTTCATTGTGAAGTTTTGGAAACTCCTTGAAAATTAAAAGTTTAAAGAAAGGGAAGAACTTAAAACAACTACCATCATCTGGAGAAAGGTGCTGGGCAAATAATTAGACTTAAAGTCTGACAAGAGATATAATACTATCACTGCGCCACAAGAGCACCTAATGTTTTGTCGAAGGGCCATCTGATGATTCTCTTCAAAGGATAAAAGTGAGCTGCGTTTTTTAACTGAATTGAACAAATAGTATCACTAATCAATTTACATCACAGAATCACAGAATTGTTATGGTGCAGTTGGATGCCATTTGGTCCATCGTGCCCAAACCATTTCTGTTGCCTGATGCCAATCTTCTGCCAATTTCACTGTTTGGCTGCGAGCCATTTCTACCCAAATAATAATTAAATACCATCCTGAATTCATCATTTGAACTTGTCTGTACCACATCCTGGAACCCTACCTAATCGCTGAGTGAAAACGATTTTTCTCACATGACACTTGCTTCATTTACACCTCACTTTAAATCTATGCCATCTCATTCTGCTCTCTTTTACGAGCGGAAACTGTTTCTCTGTATCTACTCTGTCCTGTCTGCTCATGATTTTGAAAATTTCCATCAAAGGTCCTCTCAGCTTTTGTTCCTGTAAGGAGAGCAGTCCCAACTTCTTCAATATATCCTCAGTTACTGATTCCTGAAGCTATTCTTATAAATCACTTCTGAATTCTCTCCAATGAATTCACAACTTGCCCATAATGTTGTGCTCACAACTATACACAGTACTCCAGCTGAGTTCTAACAAGTGTGTATACAACACTACTTGTTCTTGTACTCTGTGGCTTTATTAATAAAGCCAAGAACACTATATGCTTTATTTACTACTCTCTACACTTGCAATAAACTATGTTCATATACACCCAGGATCCTCTGCGTTTGCACCCCTTTTAGAATTGTAGCCACCTATTTTATATTGTTTGTCAATGTTCTTCTGACCAAAGTGCACTCAAGATGTATAACTGCAGCAGACATCCTTATTCCAACGCTCAAATCCTCTCTCACTATGAGGGCCAGCATGCCATTAGCTATCCTCACTGTCTGTTGCACCTGCATGCCAACCTTCAGCGACTGTTCCACCATGACACCCAGGTCTCATTGCACCTCACCTCTTCCAAAACTGCCACCATTCAGATAATAATCTGCCAATTAGTTTTTGTATTTTTAAAAAATATTTTTAAAATGTTTTTTAGACATTTTTTAGAATCTATTTTAGAAAGAGTGGATTGGGGAGAGAACTCTTTTAACAAGAAGATTTTCTTAATGATGAAAAAGGACAAGGGAGAGAAGAATTAATTTTATTTTTGGAGCATGCATTTTATTTCGCCTGAGTATGAATGATAAAAAAAAGGATGCATATGAATAATATTTGCTCCAATTTTAATTTCCCTGTGGTGGAGGGCTGTGAGATGAGAAGTCTGGCAAAATGGCATGGGAGGTATTGATTGGTGTGCCCAATGTCCTTCTGTTGTGATACCATTTTGCTGTCGCTGGCAAAGCTGGTTGATGAGCCAGGTAAAAACAACCACCTATCCAGAGACCAATTGAGCTAATTATGAGACCAGTGAAGGACTACTTCCTGCATCCATATGCAATTTCCCTAAGAAGAGTGGGCCTGCCATAACATGGGGAGGATGTTTGGTGAAACTTGACAGATTTGGAATGGATGTTCTTTTTGGGCACTCAACAACAGGCAATGCTGTGATTTCAGTTCTCAGCAATGACCACTGGTAGCTGTGGTACTGCTCTAGTTGTGCTGGCAGCTCTTCTCCATGAGCTATCATTCTTATTAAGAATTGTGGCTCAGGCAATGCCCAGTTAGTTGGTCATTGCCAGGAAAATACTTCTCTGAATCCTGTTACCTATCTCAATAAGTTTTCTTTCTTGCCTTTGGTTGAGACCCTGCAGTCAGAGCCACCTTTGGAAAGATTTCACCTGTTGTCTCCAGATAAAGATTGGGGCCAGAGGGAATTCTTTACAATGTAAATGGCGATGCAAGTAACATAAACATGTTTAATTTATTCTAAGCAGCAAAAAGTAATATAACATTAAACTCTAAAATTGAAAATCGAGGTACAAGTGTGATGCAAGTCAGAAATAAAACAATAAAATGTGTGTTGTTTGAGAGAATCCTGAAATAAAACAGTTGTAAGTTGATTCCTACTACTTTATTCCGTGCAGTGGTAGGTATTCTGTAAATGGGTTTGAATTGAAATATGTTTTGAAGTAATTATTTTATTTTAATCCAGAACATCCTTACGTAAGAGGCTAGAGGGTAATTTCCAAGGTGCACAATGAAAAGATGGCTCAGCCACTGCTTGCACCACCAGGACCAGACAGCCTCCGCCTTTTTACCCGAGAATCTCTTGCAAATATTGAGAGATGCATTGCAGAGGAAAAAGCCAAGAAACCCAAGGACCATCATGGGGATGACGATGAAAATGGCCCAAAACCAAATCGTGATTTGGAAGCCGGTAAAACATTACCATATATTTATGGTGACATACCTCCAGGGATGGTGTCTGAGCCAATGGAAGACCTGGACCCATTTTACAGCACACAAAAAGTGAGTGTTTGGTCAGATTTTTGAATGAATGTGCATCTGCAATAGCATGAACAGTTTTATCGTTTTGAGATTTTTCTTTCTTGATTTGTCTTTTATTTAAAACATCTGCCTGCATATAATATGGTTGCTGTTATATTATCAATAATCATATCTATAATAACTAGAAATAATTAGTCACGAATCTTCCAAGTCATTGTATGTGTGGAAAAATGGGATATGAAGTTTTGAAAGTGTTACCTGTGCAGAACTGATCTTGTTTAATTTCTCAATTAATTCTTACAGTTGTGTATTAAGACTTTGTATTTTTTATTAGGAAACTAAAATGAAGATTAAGTTTGTTCTGCTGTTGCTGCTGGGAATACATTTCACTTTCTGGGTGGTGAATAGTTAGTTTTGGAAAGCTTCTACCTCTTAGACATAGTTGAAATATGACCCTGAAGGAAATGAATGAGCTTCTTGTGAATCCTATTCATCCACAAATCTCTATAACCATCCTCTTTCTGTAACTTAAAAAAAATTTTGCCTGTTGTTGAGGCAGTTCTCCTATTCTTCCATATTGCCGTGCTTTGGTTCTCTATTACACTCTTTCTAAGTCTCTTACTCTTGCACTTTCCTCTTTTTTTTAAACTGCCTTGTTACTCTCTGTTTTTCAGTGGAAGTTGAAATTGGGAATTCTCAGAATGGACTGATGATTCACTTTTGCCGCTTTAAATGTGGTAGTGAAATCAACAATGATTTGCTCTTCAAAATTTTCCGTTAACTTCTCTTTCTCAATTTATTTTGACAGTCTGTTGAAAATGTGCAGAGAAAGAGAGTTCATGTTTTGAGCCCAGTGTCATTGGTCAGAACACTGGACTCGAAACACAGTAGCGCCTCGACTTACAAACTTAATCCGTTCTGGGACCCGGTTCGCGAATCGAAAAGTTTGCGAACTGAATCACTTTTTCCCATTGTTCGGATAGCGTAAGAATGCTTTGACGTAGCAACGAACGCTGTTCACAGCGCAGGTGCCAAAGACGAACTGAATGAGATCACGCGGGGCCCGAGAACGTTTGCATTCAACAAGCGCTTAGCAAAGCAGAACAATGGTCGCACATGGGCTTTTTGCATTCGTACCTTCGTTCATACTTTGAATTTTGTATGTACGTTGAAGCAAAATTTTACGTACAATCCTGTTCGTAAACCGATTTGTTCGTGAACGGGGTTCGTATGTCGAGGCGCTACTGTATTAATTCTGTTTTTCTCTACATAGATGCTGCCAGACCTCCTTGCTTTCTCCAGCAATTTCAATTTTTCTTCCAGATTTTTCTAACATCTGCAGTTCTTCGTTTTACTTTACTCTCAAAAATGTTATTGACTGTGCTTTCAGCTTCCTCCTTTAATCTTTTCCACTTCCTACTTGACATCATCATCTATAAAGGATTCTAAGATATTCTTCTGACTGAGGAACTTTAACGTGCAAGTTGTATTTACAATTTTGCTGATATTCATCCAATCACAGTAGGTTCATTTATATGTTTGTCTGCATTGAAGATTTTAAGTTTTTGTCTCTGAACATTGTGGTGTCAGTAACTTAGATTGGCAGCATGGTGGCTCAATGGTTAGTACTGCTGTCTCGCAGTGTGGGGGACCTGGGTTCAATTCCACCCTCGGTCTTTGTGGAGTTTGCATATTCTCCCTCTGTCTGCATGGACTTCCTCCCACAGCCAAAGTGCAAGTAAGGTTGATTGACCATGCTAACTTACCAATAGTGTTCAGGGATGTGTAGGTTATGTGCGTTAGCCATGGGAAATGCGGGGTTATAGGGATAGAGTAGGGAGATGGGCCTGGGTGGGATGTTCTTCGGAGAGTTGGAGTGCACGTTTTGGACTAAATGGCCAACTTCCACACTGTAGGAATTCATGGGTACAATTCGTCATATAACCAGATTTGGCTATGATTCAAAGCCAAGTGGGAAACTTAGTTGTGAGATGGATGCAAAGGAATGCGGGCTTGTTAAATGGTGGCAGGGCTTGTTAAATGGTGGCAATAACTGAAGTATGCAGACATATGGTGAATTGAAACTGCTCGTTTTGGCAGGAAAATGGAAAAACAGAATATTTTTTAAAACTGAAAGATGAGTAGGGGCTACATTTTGGCTGTCCTTTATGGATAAATCACAGAAAGTTGGCAGGCTGACACATGAAAGCAATGAATAAAGTAAGTGGTATGCCAGCTTTTATTCTCAGTGTTGAAATATAGGAGTAAGAACGTCTTAGTGCAGTCATAAAATGCCTACAGCCAGCCATTCGACCCATCGAGTCCACACCAACCCTCCAAAGAGCATCCCACTCAGACAAGCCCTGTTGTCCCTGTAACCCAGCATTTCCCATGGCTAACCCATCTAGCCTGCACACTATGGGCAATTTAACATGGCCAATCCACCTGCACATGTTTGGACTGTGGGAAGAAATTGGAACATCCAGAAGAAACCCTTATAGACACGAGGAGAATGTGCAAACTCCACACAGACAGTCTCCCAAGGGTGGAATTAAACCCAGATATCTGGCACTGAGGCAGCAGTGCTAACCACTGAGCCCCCATGCCACCCTTGAATTTGGTGAAACCTCTCAACAGTACTGCATACAATTTTGATATCCTTACACAAGGAAGTATATACTTAACTTAGATAAATGCAATAAAGACTTACTGGGGCTTGCCAATGAGAAGGGACTGAATAGAATGGGCTTAGATTCTCTGAAATAATGAGAATAAAATGTGATTCAGTTGAAATGTGTACATTTTTACAATTTTTAATATAAAGACTGCAAGGCTGGTTCTTTGACTGAGGAGCTCGAAAGTGAAGGTCTTAATCTCAAGATTGGAAAGTTTGGATTGAGATTAAGAGAAATACCTTCAGTTAAGAATAGAAATCTCTGAAATCCTGTATTCCAAATGGTTTGATGAATGTATCTAAGACTATGATTCACCGATGCTTGGCTACTCAGTGAAGATAGGAACAAGCTTGGAAAGTGTAGCTGATGTGCACATTCTGTAATATTCACACTGAATGATAGAGCAGATCAATAGGCTGAAACAAACACAGAAAATGTTGGAGAAACTTAGGTCTGGCAGTATCTGTGGAGAGAGAAACAAAGTTAATATTTCATAACTTCTCCAGAACTCAAATTGGACTTCAAATGTTAACTCTGCATCTCGCTCCACAGATGCTTCCAGAGCTGTTGAGTTTCTCCAACATCTTAAGGGATGTTTGTTTCAGATTTCCAGCTTTCACAGTATTTTGATTTTATTTATGATAAAAAGTCTCTCTGGCCCACAGTGTCTCCATCTACTCTGATTTCTTATATTTTTAATCAGTCCAAAATTGTTGAAATATATCTGCAAAGTATTGAACATAACAAAATGATTTGAAAATGTGGGATGAGTTAGAAGTCATTTTTTGCAAATAAGCATTTCTTCTGAAGGGATGATAAATAATCATTTTGCTTAGCGACCATGGGTGGATACATGCTGCCAGAATTTGATTTCGATATAGCTTTTGCACACTTCATGTTCCATCTAAATGGTACTTTCTAGAGTAATTGTTAGCTTCATTCAACCTAAATTGAAAATGAATTATTGAAATGAATTTTTTAGTTTTTGATATTCAAATGTTTATACATATTTTCTTGAATTAATAATTTATTTTTGAATACTGGGGCGGGATAGTGACTCAGTGGTTATTGCTGCAACCTCAGAGCAGAGGGAAGAAGTGAGATCTGCAGATGCTGGAGATCAGAGTGAAGGCTATGGTGCGGAAAAGCACAGGAGACAGGCAGCATCTGATGAAGGGCTTATGCCCGAAACATTAATTCTCCTGCTCCTCAGATGCCAACTGGCCTGCTGCGCTTTTCCTGTGCCACATGCTCAACTGCAACCTCAGAGCACCAGAAACTGACGTTTGATTCTGCCTTTGGACGACTGTCTTAGTGGAGCTCGTATGTTCTCCCTGTGTTTGTGTGGGTTTCCTTCCATGGTCCAAAGATGTGCAAGTTAGTTGGATTAGCCATGCTAAATTGTCCCTCAGTGTCCAGTGATGTGCAGGCTAGGTGGATTAGCCATGGGAAATGCAGGATAGTAGGGTAAGGGGCTGGTCTTGGCGAGATGCTCTTCAGAGGGCCGGTGTGGACTTAGTAGGCCAAATAGCCTGTCCCCACACAGTAAGAATCCTACGATTCTGTATTGATAATGAATATAAATAGCGTTTTTAATTACTTTCTTGATGCGGTCATCAGAGGCAAAATCAAAGCTTGTTACCCACCCCTAATTGCCTTTGAACTGAGTGACACACTGTTTCAGAGGGAAGTTAACATTGCTGTGGAACAAAAGTCACATGTAGGCCAAACCAGGTAAAGATAGCTAATTTCCTTTCCTCAAGAACATTCATGAATCTGATGGATTTTTACAATAATCAGTAACAGTTTAAAGGTCACCACTACTGAGACTTACTTTATATTCATTGCATTTAAATTTCACATCTCCATGGTGGGATTTCAACCCATATCTCCAGCACATTAGCCTAGGCCTCTGAATGTTTTACCCAGCGGTATCACCCCAACTACATTGTCTCCCCCAGCATTTCCGTATTCAGAGGGTTTATGTGAGAAAACTTGTAAAATGTATGATATACATTATTGGTAACATTTATTGTTCTAATGATCGCTTTCTTTTTCCTTTACAGACCTTTATAGTATTGAACAAAGGGAAGGCAATCTTCCGATTTAGTGCCACACCTGCCTTGTACATTTTAAGTCCTTTCAATCCATTAAGGAAATTAGCTATTAAGATTTTGGTACATTCATATCCTTTGTATGTGTTAACAAACTGCTGCCTCCTATTTCACCATGATATATACAGTGAGTCAAAACTGTTGAGATCCACACATGGTCCAGTAGTAATGTGTGTACTGTTTTTAATAATTCAATGATGCCAGTTATTCAGACTTAGGATAGTAGCCTTTGTAGGTTTGTACAAAAATAATCTCAAATATGTCAGAAAGAGGCGGGATCCAAGAAAGGACTATTTTGTCTGAATGTTCTTATTGTTTACATCACGCAGCTGTACATTTTTCTTGAGTGGCATTTGAAGTGCGCCACACGATAAAAATGTACAGAGGTCTTCTCCGAAAAACAATAATTCTGAGACCTTGTCAGCAGTTGTCCATTATGGACAGTGAAATCATTACAGTCAAGCCAGAGCCTGCCATTACCTAGTTGCAAGGTCTCAATGGTACCACTGTAGGACTGCCAGTGTAGCTCCAGAAGAGTAGCTCAACGATCTGAACATCAGCTGTTAATGTAAGCCACAAAAGACGTGAAGAAGTGTAACATAAAGTAATTGGGGTCTAGATTGTAGCACAAGAAAGCTAACAAAATACCTTATGTATTTGTTGAAATAAGGGGGCTCATACCATTGATTTCCCAGGTCTGGTACCACGTTTCCCATGACACGCTGCATAGGATAGTCAAATTGTTTTTTATTGAATTATTACATTTTGTGTATATAACCATAAATAGTCCTCCAGAGTGGAGTGTATGGTATTACAGAACTTTATGTAACTCAGTTTACAAATTGCAAGTGAGAGTTCTCTTGATACTCATATTGTCCATGATTGGGATCTGAACTTTGCCTTTGCTGCCATTTCAATATAGTGGGTAAGGAAATAAAGACATGTTGTGCAGGAAGTAATAGTAGAACATCAAATGCTGTCAATGCAGAAAATCTAAAATATAAACAGAAAAGGACAGAAACACTCAGCAGGCTGGGCAGTATCTGTAGGGGAGAAGTGAAGTTAATTTTTCAGGTTGAAGACCTTTCATCAAAGTTGGGATAAATTAGAGATGCAATATGTTTTAAGCAAATGAAAGAAGGGTTGTTGGGTAAAGAGCAAAAGAGAAAGTCTGTGAAAGGGTGAAGGCAGGAAAGATTAAATGTCAAAAAAAGATTGATGATGCAAGACTAAAGGAAGGAGTGGTAGAGTTCAACCAACACCAAACTTTTCCATCATTTTCTAATCGCCCCATTCGAAATCATCGGAGGTAATACATCCAAAAGCTGACAACTGTCAGTATAATGATGTTATGTGCATCAGGGTCAGTCTGCTTTTTGTATTCAAGCAAACTCTCTGGACTGAAGTGACCTCCTTACCCATGAGAGGTTATGTGTTAGATCCTTTGAAGTTTTGTTGATGTCGGTATTCTCGCTCACATCCATCTTATCTCCAAATTAGCATGTCATCATTGACACTCACTAGCTAACGATTATGATTGTCCCTCTGGTAGTCTGTGTCACTAGACATATGATCTTTGGGTCATTTGTGTGGCTGATGCGCTTGACCTAGAGCCAAATCTCTGACCACACATTTGGCAGGCATTTGCAATAGGCAAAACTGTACCTTGACCTTGAGGTCATTGGCATTCCTTTCTCCATTTCCTCTTGCCAGTGAGTGTTTCCAAAGAATTGTGTCCTTTCATACAGGAGTTTTCTCTGAGCCAGTTTCTTCTGAATGATGGTATCCCATGTGTTGACATCTATGTCACATTTCTTGAGGGAATCCTTCAGGGAGTCTTTGGAATGCTTCCTTTGACCCCCTCTCATTCAAGTGACTTCCTTCAGCTGAGCAAAGAAAATTTGCTTTGGCAGTCAGGACTCAGGTATCTTAAGCATGTGGCCAGCACAGTGGAGTTGGTTTTAGATGATTATGCCTTCATGCTGGCTACTTCAAGGATGCTAGTGTAGCCTCTCCCTGTAGCTCAAATTCTCCAACCATGGCAACATCCTTGTAAATCTTTTCTGAACCCTTTCAAGTTTCACAACATCCTTCCTATAGGAAGGAGACCAGGATTGCACACAATATTCCAAAAGCGGCCTAACCAATGACCTCTACAGCTGCAACATGATCTCCCAATGCCTATACTCAATGCACTGACCAATAAAGGCAAGCATGCCAAATGCCGCCTTCATTATCCCATCTACCTGCGACTCCACTTTCAAGGAATTATGAACCTGCACACCAAGGTCTCTTTGTTCTACAGCACTTCCCAGGACCTTACCATTAAATACATAAGTCCTGCTCTGATTTGCCTTTTCAAAATACAGTACCTCACATTAATCTAAATTAAACTCCATCTGCCACTCCTCAGCCCTTTGGCCCATCTAATCAAGATCCCATTGTACTCTGGGGTAACTTTCTGTGTTGTCCATTACGCCTCCAATTTTGGTGTCATCTGCAAACTTACTGACTGTACCTCCTATGTTCACATCCAAATCATTTGTATAAATGACAAAAGGCGGTGTACCCAGCACCAATCCTTGTGGAACTCTACAGGTCACAGGCCTCCAGTCAGAAAAGCAACCCTCCACCACCACCCTCTATCTTCTAAATTTGAGCCAGTTGTGTAGCGGCTAGTTCTCCCGCTATTCCATGAGATCTTGCTAACCAGTCTACCATGAGGAACCTTGTCAAACGCTTTACTTAAGTCCATATAGATCACTTCCACGGCTTTGCCATCATCAATTCTCTTTGTTACTTCTTCAAAAAAACTCAATCAAGTATATGAGACATGATTTCCCATGCATAAAGCAAGCTTAACTATCCCTCATCAGTACTTGCCTTTCCAAACACATGTAAATCCAGTCCCACAGGATTCCCTCCAACAACTTGCCCATCGTAGATGTCCTGCTCACTGGTCTATAGCTTTTCCCTACCACCTTTATAAAATAGTGGCACAACGTTAGACAGCCTCCAATCTTCTGGTGCCTCACATGTGACTATCAATGATACAAATATCTCAGCAAGGGGCCCAGAAATTATTTCCTTAGCTTTTGTTGTGGACATCTTTCATGGAGGAGATAGTAGATATTGATGAATTTCACTTGGCAGGCAGCCCTTGACAGGGCTTCCATAGCACTTCCCGATTAAATAGTCTTGACCAGGTTGATGAAGGCCTCGTGGAATGTCTTGTGTTGATTCTGGCATTTCTCTTGGATTTGCTGAGCACTGAAAATCATGTCCTTAGTTCCATGATTTGGTTGAAAGCTCCACTGGATTTCCTTGGAGATTGGTAGAAAATGTATAATGAGGGTTCCAGGAATGACCTTCCCAGTGATGGAGATCAGGGAGATTCCTTTGTAGTCCCCACAGTCCACTTTGTCTCTTTCCTTGAAGATGGCCAGCATCCCTGACAATGGCAGGATTTTCTTTTGTTCCAGATTCTTGGGAAAAATTAATGCAGATGACAGGTAGGCTCTGCTCCTCCAAGTTTGGAAAATCTCCACTGGAATCCTATCTCCTCCCACGCTTTTTTTCTGTTATTCAAGTGTCTAGTGGCAGCTTCAACTTTTGTCACACTAGAAGGGAGTCCAAGATCATTTCTGATGAGGCGGAAGATTTTTTCACGCACATCCTCATTGAAACTTATATCACAGTTTAGGAGTTCCTTTCAGTATTCTGTCCATCAGAGGCTGATGTCTTATTGATCTGTAATAAGGGTTCCAATCTACACTGATTTGAGGCCAAGTGTGTTGGGTCCATATATTACATGTCTTGGTGGCACTGAAGAAACTCTGGGTGTTATGCTTGTCAACAAGTAATTGCAGTGCTGTAGCTTTCTCAGTCCACCATTTGTCTTGATTTTCCTTGTTCTTCTTCATATTCTACCTTTGCTGTTTGAGTTCTCCTCTTTGCCTCTCTGGTGATATTGTTTTGCTAGCGAAGGAGAGCTTTCCTCTTGTCAATGCTTGGTAGGCAAACTGAGCTCTTTCATTCTTCAGGAGAGGGTTCCGATCTCACTGTCTTTTATCAGAAAATGCCCATTTGCTAAATGACCTTTTAAAAGTGCTAAAGTAAAAATAAAGCTAGAGATGATACAAATAACATCCCAAAAATAACTTTAAATCAGGAACTATAAAGGCCAAAAGAACTCAGTAAAATTACAGCAGGGAAGTAATGCTGAGCAAATTGTTGCAGCAGGAATCTGAAAATTCCCTGGATTCTGGTGGATTTCATCCTTAGACCTTAGAAGGTGTGGTTAGTGAGAGAATTGATGTGGTGCTGGTCTTAGTTTTCCAAATTCAGTAGACTTGGGGATGTTCAATTTGATTGGAAGAAAGCGACTTGTTTAACTTCTTCAAAATCTTCATTGTTCAAAAAGGAAGGGAGACAGAAAGCAGAAAACTGTATCAGTTAGCTTAACATGTGTAATAAAAAATAAGAAGCTGTTATTAAAGATCATACTCTTTAGTTTTGGGCTCCTTATTTAAGGAAGGGTGGAGACCCATTGGAGGTGTTTCAATAGAGATTTATTGGATTGATATGTAAAATTGTTTTGCTTTGTTATGATGGAAGGTTAGATAGTCTGAGATTATTTTTAGAGAAGTTTAGAAGAATGAAGAGTGACTTCAAAATATAGAAAATAAGAACAGCAGTGTGCAATTTCATCCTTGGAGCCTACCCAGCCATTCAATATAGTCATGGCTGGCCATCCAAAGCAGAACCATGTTCCTGTTTTCACCCCATACCCTTTATTGTCTTTAGCCCTAAGAATGATATTTAATTCCTTCTTGTAAACATTCAATGTTTTTGTCTCAACTGTTTTCTGTGGTAGAGAATCCCACAGTCTCACCACTTTTTGGGTGAAGAAATTGCTCTTCCTCTCAATCCTAAATGGCTTACCCTGTATTCTTAGACTGTAACCCTGGCTCAGGATTCTCCAATCATCAGGATATCCTTCCTATATTTATCCTATCAAGTCCTGTTAGAATTTCATAGGCTTCTCTGAGACCTCACCTCAGTCATTCTTCTAAACTCCAGTGAATGTAGTTCCACCTGATCCAGCCTTTCCTCACCTCATATGTCAGTTCTGCATACCAGGAATCCATCTGCTAAAATTTCATTTTACTGCTTCCATAAGCAAAACATTCTTCCCCAGATAAGAAGACCAAAACTGCACACAGTACTTCAGTTATGGTCTCACTAAAGCCCTATACAATTACAGTAAGGCAGCCTTACTCCTGTACACAAATCCTTTCATAATGAAAGCCAATACAACATTTGTCTTCTCCATCCTGCACCTACATGCTTGCTTTCAGTAGCTGTTGTACAGAGAAACCTTGCCTTTTCCCAATCTACAGCCATTCAAATAATAATCTGCCTTCCTGATTTTGCTATCAAATTGAATGACCACACACTTAGCCACATAATATTTCACTCAGTCAACTTGTCCAAGTCACACTGAAGCCTCTCTGCATCCTCCTGACAGTTAATCTTTCCACCCAGCTTTGTGTCATGTACAATTTTGGAGGTATTGCATTTAGGTCCCGCATCTAAATCAAAAATGTAAATTTTAAATAGCTGATGCCAAGCACCAATCTCTTTGGTACCCCACAGGTAACTGGTTGATCTGTAGACTGTGTGCTGTTTATTCCTACTTTTTGTTTTCTGTCTGCCAGCCAATGCTCTGTCAATGTCAGTACACTATCCCCAATCCCATGCGTTTTAATTTTACCTGTCAAGCTCTTGCATGGCTTTAATATATCAAATACCTTATGAAAGTCCAAGTAAACCACAACCACTGCTTCCCTCTGGTCAGGTCTACTGGTTACATCCTCAAAATAGTCCAATAGATTTGTCAAACATGATTTCCTTTTGGATACCCATGTTCTATCCAATCCTATCATTGTTTTTCAACTTAGGTAAGTCTGAAGTGTATAAAATTCTGCATGTCTTGACAAAGTGAATGTGGAAATATTTTTTTTCCTTTTGTGGCTGAAACTAGAACTAGGCAACATAGTTTAAAATTAGGGACCACCTTAGATGAATGCATTTTTTTTTGTCTAAGAATTGTATGACTTTGAAAATATTTGTTTCAGAAGATGATGCAGGCAAATCATTGACTGCTTTTTAGGAAGCAGAAAGCTAATTGTTTAGCAAGAGAATTAAAGGTTATTGGGAATAGGTTGAACTGGGAAATTCAGAAAACACAACAGATCAGCCATAATCCTACTAAATGGCAGAGCATACCCAATGGGCTGAATGGCCTACTGCTGCTAATTTGTCTGATGTATGATGTTATAATGGGGTATTTAGAGATGTTCAGGGTAATAAGATTGGGTCAACATTATGAGAGGTGAATCATTAGTGCCGAACTTGGTGGAGTTCTTCAAGAAGGTATAATATGCTGTAGATACATGGAAAATAGTAGATATACTTTAATTTTGATTTCCACAAGGCATTTGACTCGATACCAAATTGAAATTTATTGTGGAATTTAAAGCATTCATGGTATCTGGGTAACATAGTGGCATATATAGATTAGCTAACTGTCAGGAAACCAGGAGAATGCATAAATAGATAATTTCTGATTGGCATGATGTAATCAGTGTTGTGCCACAGAAATCATAGGTGGATCTACAAATGTTACAATTTGTATAAATGGCTCAGATGAAGTGACAGGACGTATGGATGCTTTTAACATGATAGGTAAGAAACTAATTTGTGAAGAGGTTATAAGAGGCTAAAAAACTAGAATTGTCATGTAATTCAACAAAGATCAAGCATATGAAATGTGCTGGGGGAGAAAATGTGAAATTGTCCATTTTGACAAGCTGGAAGAAGGAAAAAGGAAGCATAACAGTGAGAGATTGAAGAGCACTAATTTGCAGAGGTATAGAGTGTCCTTTTGTACGAATTGCGAAGAGTTAGACTGTACTTCTAGCAAGTATTTCACAAAGATTATAGTGTGTCCTTATTTATCACAAGAAGAATTGAAGAAAAGTCTGGAGGTTATGCTTCGGTTTTACAGTGCATTGGTGAAACCACATAGAGTTAGAGAGTCATAGAGATGTGCAGCACAGAAACAAACCCTTCAGTCCAACTCGACCATGCCAACCAGATATCCCAACCTAATCTAGTCCCAATTGCCAGCACCAGCCCTTTGAACCCTTCCTATTCATATGCACATCCAGATGCCTTTGAAATGTTGCAATTGTACCAGCTTCCACCACTTCGTCTGACAGCTCATTCCATACACATACCACCCTTTGCGTGAAAAAGTTGCCCTTTAGGTCTCTTTTATATCTTGCCCCTCTCACCCTAAACCTATGCCTTTTAGCTCTGGACTCTGCCACCCAAGGGAAAAGACTTTGTCTATTTATCCTATCCATGCCCCACATCTGGAATACTGTTTACAGTATCCTTATTTAAGGGATGCAAATGCATTGGAAGTGTTTCAGAGAAGGTTTACTAGCATAATACCGGGAATGGTTCAAGTTTACCTATGGGGAAACATTGAACAGGCTTGGCTTTTACCTGCTAGAATTTAGAAGAGAAAGAGCCAACTTGATTGACGCATTTAAAATCCTGAGGGGAATTGAAAAGGCAGAATATTTTGTGGAAAGAATGATTCCTTTCCTGGGAGCATCTAATTCTCAGGACTGCAGTTTCCAAAAATACAGTGTTGCTCATTTAAAATAGAAATGAGGAGAATTCTTTTCTCAAAGAGCAGAGTAAGTGTTTGAAACCTTGTTCCTCAAAAGGCAGTAGAAGCTGAGTCCTTGAATGTCTTTTTTAAGGCAGAGGTCACCAGATCTTGATCTTGATGCAAAAGATTATTGATGTTAGGCAGGCATGTAATCAAATCAGCGATGATATTGTTCAGTGGCGAAGCAGGCAAGAGGGGCTCTCTTGCCTACTATTGCCCCAACTTTGGTCCCCGTTAGCAGGGGTTGTCAATTGTCATTGGGCTAGGGAAGGAAAAAAAAACTTTTATTTGATAATTGCATGTTGGATGATATCAGTATCAACACTGTGATGCATCCTTGTTTTGAATAGTCTAGCAATTTACTATATCTGTGTTAACTGTGAAGAATAGCATTTAAACTTGATTAATTAAAGGTGGTCAGCACTCATGGAATTGCACCATAGTTTATATTGCCTTCAGGGCAACCAAGCAAAGGAAGAAAATAAAAATACAATTACAATGACCAAAGTGAAAGACCAAACATTATTGTTATATGTTTATATAAGTTATTGTTCTCAACCTAATTAAAATGTCAAAAATGCATTGTTATGTCTGGTTTCCTTGACTAAATCTTACATTGTTCAGCATGCTTATCATGTGCACTATTATGACCAATTGTGTGTTTATGACCCTGTATAATCCTCCAGACTGGACGAAGAATGTAGAGTAAGTGTATAGTTCTCTGCATACTATTTTTCAAATGTGTATTAACAAACAAAATAATACAGTATCTATTGTGTCGAAAATGTATCCAATGTAAAATGAATTCCTTGATCTATAAGGACATTCAGTTTTAAATAAGTTGTCTTAAACTCTATTCATTTCCATGTTTGGTCGTCTCTTTTGTGGAACCTTAACATGTGCCTATCAGATGTTCATATAGATAACATCCATTGTCCTACTTTTATCCATCCACCCTGTTCTTGACACCTGCAAAATCTCAACCAAATTTACAGTCATCAACTTATCTCTCATTCCTTTGATGTCTGCCTCACTTTATACTTAAAGCCTTGATTTTAATTCTACTTCCTCTCTCCCTCTCTTTTTCTCTGTCTCCTCCTCTCCCCCTCTCTCTCAAGTCAAATATCAAATTAACCAATTTGCAAGATATTTTCTAATCATTAGATCAATAATTCTGTTTGTTATTCTTCACTAAATCAAGCATAATCTGATTTGTTGTCAGTGTGAAAAAAATTTCAGTGTACTGTCTTGAATACTTGATAGAATTCTTTCCTTTACTAATATTTAGTGGATATATTTAGTAATATTCATTAAACAGGTTTACTTTACAAGGAGAGTAACTTGTTAGAATATATTGGAAGTCCTTCGCGTTCTCTTAAATTTAATTAAGACTCAAGACTCTGCAATTAACCTGGAAATGACTAAGAAAAGAAAAAGAATTTTGCTCAAGAATGTCATTATATTTAATGTAATAGAACTGAAGGATATTCTTACATCAGAAATGAATAATTAGTATCACAGCTTTTATACCTTGAGATTTATGGAAGCTTCCCTTTTCATAATATTTGCCAGTTAAGTGACTGAACAGCTTTTTTATTGTTATAATTCCATTAGGTACACCTTCACTGGTATTTACACATTTGAATCGCTTATAAAAATTCTTGCAAGGGGCTTCTGTATAGATAATTTCACTTTTCTCCGTGATCCGTGGAACTGGCTGGATTTCAGTGTCATCCTTATGGCGTAAGTATTTACTAAAAGAGTCAAGATTGCTAATTTCAATTGGGGCCACCGTTGCAGGCATATCTGTAGAATAACATTTCAAAATATATCATTGTATAATGTGTTGATTTGTTTATGATAATCAGCAATAGCACTTCCACCATGGTTTCTTCTTAGTCTAGAAAATTTCAGCCCAATTATTTAAGAAGTATATTGCTCATTTATTTACAATACTGTCATCACTCCATTGAACAATTAGTGACTGAGTGTACATCACGTGCAAAAAGGAACTGTCATGACCAGAAAGCCCCGACCTTTGATCCTTAGGTACTGGGGGTTGTCAGATGTCCTTGGTTTAGGAAGGGAAAATAAATTTACAATTGCATGTTGGATGATGTCCATATCAACACTGTGATGTATCCATGTTTTGAATAGTCTGGTAATTTACAATGTCTAGGTTTAACATGAAGAATAGCATTTAAATTTGATTAATTGAGGGCGATCAACACTCATGAAATTGCACAATAACTTACATTATCTTCACCACAATCAAGCAAAGGAAGAAAATAAAAATACAATTACTATGACCAAAATGAAAGACCAAACATTGTAGTATATTAAAATTTGTTGAAAGCTGAAATAACTGTGATTTAATTCTACAGGTATGTAACAGAATTTGTAAACCTAGGCAATGTTTCAGCTCTTCGAACTTTCAGAGTATTGAGAGCTTTGAAAACTATTTCTGTAATACCAGGTAAGGAGTAATTGGTGTAAGGTGCTAGCAGGCCCCATGTATCTCCAGCTGTATCGATGTGTCCTGTCATTGTATTTGTGTGTGCCCTCCCCTATTACAGATATGTGACAGAGTTTGTGAACCTGGGCAATGTCTCAGCATTGAGAACATTCAGAGTTCTCCGAGCATTGAAAACAATTTCAGTCATTCCAGGTGAGAGCTAGGCTAAGCATTATGGCTGGTCTTTCTTCTTTGCAATTTAAAAAAAACACAAAGCCAGAATCAAATTTTAAAAAAGCTTATAGGATTCCTTGCTTTTGTTTTTTTTTGTTGTGTATTGAGCATATTTCTTGCATGAGAAATTGTAATATCCAGCATGAGTGGTTTTCAACATGTGATGTTTAGTTTTCCCTTCCCTATTCTGCAAATTACTCATTGTATTCTGAAAATGTTCTTTGTTGAAAAATGCTCTTTTTCTATAATCAGATTTAATGAGTGAATATTGCAAATTGAAAATTGAGATTGAAAAGGTTACTGAATCAGGAGATGAGGAAACAAAATACTATACATCAGCATGATGAATGCATGAAAGCTTCCGCAATTTAAGGCATCTCTTTGTTCTCCAAAGCATTAAATCTTTTATAACACCACCTTGATGTGTGGGGATTTGGTGATGGTCATTGTGTGTGCCCATTAATAGGTTATGGCAATAGCATGAGACAGATCCAATTTAGATTGGTCACTGTTCGAAGTTAGAAAATCTTTATCATATATTTTGCCTGCAATAATATATATACTTAGGGCTGGGTGTTCAAAGTGTGGTTGTGAATTCAAAGTCTGGATAACTTATTAGTCCTGATCTCATGCCACACTGATATTGTTTATTTATCTGCATTTTGAAATATAAATATCTTAATTGAACCAGGGGCAAGTTTAATGCCCATGTATTGATGCCAAATGTTACCAGGAGGTATGAGTGGATAGCAGAGCATCAGCACTAAAGGTATTTGATAGCCATGATGGGCTCTACCAACGGCATTACTGAAGAGAGTAGGTTGTGTCTTTGAAGGGCAGTAGCATCATGACATAGAAGTGTGGACACATAACTAAAAATGAGATAAAGAGCAAAGTTCAGCACAAGATGCTCTGGTCCCAAAATAATTCACCAAAAAAGAAATTCCAACCTCTTCTCACATTAAACCTAACAATTGAAAACTATTTCAGCTCAAAATTGGCAATTCTCACCAACTCTCCTTGCCTCATTAACAAGTTTCTTTCAGAAGGCAATTTCTCATCAATCTGCTTGGAGATGTTATGACACTCTTCTGGAGCAGGTGAGATTTGAACACAGGCCTCCTATCTAGAAGTAAAGACACTAGTACTGCACCATAACAGCCATAGTTTCTTTAGGAATTTAAAAGGCCATTAATTGGAGGTAAGTGGGTTCCCAGTTCCCCACCCACCAAACAAGTGCCTTCCCTTTGAAATTCGAAGCACATCCTGGAAGTTCGTTGATCCACAACATCTTTTGGGAATGTGATTTTCAAATGTCACCTGCATCAAGTCCCACTGGCAATTGAACATCTAACGTTTTGTCTCTGATTGTTGTGTATATTTGACCTAGAGGTCTTTAGTGCTTAGACATTCTGACTCTCCTTGATCAACGACCTTCAATGCTGGAATGATTTGATCATACGATTGCTCATATTTGGCCAGTTTGAATGAAAGCATTAAATCTCTCAATGATTTTTAGTGATATATAATTTGTCAAACCAAATCCAATAATTAAAAGTAGTTTTAAGTTCAGCACTCAAAACTTAAGGTGTGTTATTAAAAGTTGTTTCACAAGTTTTAGGTTTGGAGAAATCATTACAAAGCGCCTTTCATTTGATTGCATTTTTCAGTATAGTTATAATTTCAGAGTTGGTGAGATGAATGAATTCACAAAATGCAAAACATGAAACGAAATTGAATTGATTCAGAGAAATAAGCATCTCGCTAAGAATGTGTACAGTTACATTCTTACCCATTCACAATGTACATGAAGTTCCATTCAACTACAGTAAAGCTAGAAATTTCCTATTGTTACTCTAATATATCAGATCATTAATTTGCTATCAGCCTAGTTTCAGCAAACTCTCGTTAAGTGTATGTTTACTCTGGCGATTTATCTTTTGCATGAGATTGAATGATGAGAGTATGAGAAGAACTGAAGGTTTATTGATAATTTTTTTTATGTACTTGCTATAAAAAAATAATTACAGAAATCTTTTATGTTTCTTTCAGGCCTCAAAACCATCGTGGGTGCCCTGATCCAGTCAGTGAAGAAGTTGTCTGATGTAATGATTCTGACTGTTTTTTGTTTGAGCGTGTTTGCACTAATAGGGCTGCAACTATTCATGGGAAACCTAAAACATAAATGTGTGCGATGGCCACCACCTGCCAGCTATTTCATTCCAATTAACAGATCTTTAAGCCTGAATGATACGATGACAAATGAGACAGAATTCATATTCAACTATGAAGAATACATTGAAGATGATCGTAAGAACTTAATGTTCATATTAGTATCTTTCTCTAGACATAATTCAGTCAGGCATCCATTCTATGTTAGTTCTTTGTTTTGAAGTCAAAGATGAATAAAGAGTTTTAGAAAAGATTTCTAATGTATGGTGTGAGAGTAAAATTGATTGGTGAATGCAGATGAAAAGAACTGTGTTGCTTTATTCATCTTGACAATGTTTAAAGAGCAGAACAAATATTACTTTTAAAGGAAGTTTTCATTCAGTGTCTCCGTGTCTTTATCCACTGTTAAATGTGAGCTTTAACGGTTGAAGGCTATAATTTGTTCAGCTGGGTTTGGAGATATACTGGCTTGAATTGGTAGTTTCCATTGATGCATGCATGTGCATTTTGGGTAAAGTTCAAGTCATGCCTAAATGTGCTGTCAAGTGTAATGCCACCTTGTGGTTGGATATGTAGCCAGGCCTTTACTTCCAGAAATCAGATCGGCTGTTGTCCCACATATTGATAAAATCTGGTTAGATGACATCAGGCCACAAATTCACTGATGTTTCCATAATATGGAAGTTGGGCAGGCACCAAAATCCGAGGTCTGCCCACTATTTTACAAAAAATGAACAAGCTATTAAGCATGTTACCAAACCAATAAGTATTTTGCTCACACCACAAAGTGGCAGTTGTGAGGAAAACCTGGTCAGTGGTATTAATTTTGTTTTAATCAGGGCATGTTGCAAGGGAGACTAGCAGATCAGGACTTTGCTGGTGCTGCTAAGGTTCTTTTTCATTGCACTCAGACTGTATTAGAACATCTCTTTGGGAAGAGAGACAAACAGGAAGTGTTGCAAACAAAGTTGTGCAGAATAACATTTGTGCTGTACTTTGCTGGCTCTTAAAGCAATCACCCATTCCAATAGAAGGTCCCCCTCCAGTATACAGGAAACAGAGGAGAGAAACTGCTCATGGCCATGTGTCTAGGAAATTGTGTAATCTGCTAATGATCAAGAGCCCGCAATAGGAAATAAAAACAGGCAGAGTGACACTGTTCTGCAGAGTATACTTTCAGAGGCTGTCTTACCCCCAGTGTTAGTGGCAGAGAACATTGCATCTCTCCGTGGAGATAGCTGCATTAACCAGTGGGATGCTGGCTATAGAGAAATCATCAAATTCTGATGGAAAACATTTAAATCTATCCAAAAGCTTTGCAGATCATAGTGGCTCTGAACTTTATTTGCCACAGGGTCCTTCCATGTGTAATCTGGAGACCAGGATAGGATATCACAGCTAATGGTCCTTCTGTGCATAACATAAAGATCTTTGTCGGTGTGATGTTCAGGTACACCCATGCATTTATCTCATTTAACAAAGGCACTATTAGTCAAGCAGACAAGCTAAAGGCTTTGCCACCATTGCTGGATTTCTAAAGGACCAAGGCATACAGATTGAACACATGCAACCATTGAAGCACATTGTGGACAGCCAGAAGCTTTGGTTAACAGTAAATGATGTGTTTCCATTAATGTTTAGCTTGCATGTGACCACAGGCAACAGCTATTACAAGTACTATCCTGGCAACAGTTACAATGCTTACACATTTGGCCACTCTCAAGAGCCAAGGATGATCATGGGCCCAAAGTGTTTGGATGCCTAGCTGCTAGGCAATAAGGGCTTCTATCTAAGGAGATGACTAATAGCAGCAACTCTCCTAAGTATATTAACTATTTCATAGAATCCCTACAGTGTGGAAACAGGCCCTTTGGCCCAACAGGTCTACATCGATTCTCCGAAGAGTAACCCACCCAGACCCATTCCCTATTTTCCTATATTTACCCCTCAACAGTGCACCTAACCTACACATCCTTGAACACTATGAGCAATTTAGCATGGCTAGTTCGGCTAACCTGCACAACTTTGGATTTGGGAGGAAACCGGAACACCCGGAGGAAACCCACGCAGACATTGAGAGGATGTGCAAACTCAACACAGCCCAAGGCTGGAATTGAGCCCAGGTCCCTAGTGATATGAAGCAGCAGTGCTAAACACTGAGCCACCATGCTGAACTTGGGAGAAGGTTTAACAATTGTCATGCATCCACCAGGACCATCAATGTAGAAGCTATTGGTCAGCTCAGAATGTGCTTGAGAAGTTTAAACATATCTGATGGTGCCTGCTGCATAGATAACTTTGGTCATTGTACTCAAAACTTGGCCCAGGACACAGCTATTTCTGTAATGCAAATATTGATCAGTATTGCTGGAATAAGGGTTTAGTGAGAGAGAGGAACTAATACAAATCTATATTAGTAGAGGAGTGGTGATGAAGAAATTTATAGAATTGAAGACTGCACATCCAGAATCTGTCACCTGATGAGTGGACTCCAGAGGGTCATGATAAGTCTGGAGCTCAGCGTCCAGTTGACTCTAGCAACATTCTGACTGCAGATGTCTGCACTAACTCAGTCTCTGATAGCTGGTCTTATGATTCTAATATGCTTTCATCAAGATGTTGATCCCGTACAACTAGTTGTGTGTGCCTACTGAGGATCGTGTACTTGTACAAGGTGCAGAGCAAGGATATGATGGTCAATGATACTTCTCCTTCCTCCCTAGAGGCTCAAAGTGGCTGCAGCTAGCTATGTTTCATCTGTACTGTTTAAAAAAAACAAAGACATGAGGGGCATCATCGTGGCCAGTATTTGAATCTAGAACATAGAACATTGCAGCGCAGTACAAGCCTTTGGCCCTTGATGTTGTGCTGACCTGTGAAACCATACTGAAGCCCATCTAACCTACACTATTCCATTTTTGTTCATATGCCTATCCAATGACCATTTAAATGCCCTTAAAGTTAGCAAGTCTACAATTGTTGCAGGCAGTGTGTTCCATGCCCCTACTACTGAGTAAAGAAACTACTTCTAACACCTGTCCCATATCTACCACCCCTCAATTTAAAGCTATGTCCCCTCATGCTAGTCATCACCATCCGAGGAAAAAGGCTCTGACTGTCCACCCTATCTAATGCTCTGATTATCTTATATGTCTCAATTAAGTCACCTCTCCACCTTCTTCTCTCCAACCAAAACAGCCTTAAGTCACTCAGCCTTTCCTTGTAAGACCATCTCTCCACACCAGGCAACATCCTAGTAAACCTCCTCTGAATCCTTTCCAAAGCTTCCACATCCTTCCTATAATGCGGTGACCAGAACTGTACACCATACTCAAAGTGCGCCCATACCAGAGTTTTGTACAACTGCAACATGGTTCCAAAACACAATCCCTTGAGTAATAAAAGCTAACACACCATATAATTTCTTAACAAACCTAACAACTTGGGTGGCAACTTTCAAGGATAAAGTCTTAAGTCTTAAGTCTTTCAGTTCAGAGACACTCCTTTGTCCCTGAATTCTACAAATCTTCAAAGTCAAAACACATCAAAGCAACTTCCCTGACAGCTTCCAATTTCCCCAAACAGTACAGCATTGTTTGCAAGAATTACAAATAAGCAGCTTTGTTGTTTCACCAACCTGTGACCTGTCTTCAACGTCAATTTGACCAGCCATTCTGCTACAATCATTGACAGTCCTCTCCAGTAGCACAATGAGTTGAGAATGGCCAAGTTGCACGTCCTTTTCAGGTCTCAGCAAATCGAAGAGCATTATGCTCCCTGTTCTCTTGTCAAGAAAGAAGGTAATTGTTATGATGATGCTGTACTACAATTGTGTTTTCAAATGTGAGGTCAACTTTACTTAGATGGCGCTCAAGATTTCTCTCTGCCTCTTGCCAATTAGCAGGTATTGCAGTTCACTATCAAGACCCTAGTTGCTGTACAGAATTTCGTGTCTGTGCCATGTTGCCTACTACACTTGGGCAATACATTAGGTAACTCTGCATTTGAGGCACTTCAAAACTGCATACATTTGCATACCACTCTATCTCAAAGGTAACTGAGCCATTTCCAACACTACAGTCTGGTTCTTCAGATGACATCTGCTGCAGTCAGCACTCAAAATAGACAGGCAGGAGCTAGTTTGGTTTAGCTGAGAAGTCTGTCCCAAACCTCCCCTCCCCACTCCAGCTGACAAGAGGATCTTCTGCATATTGCTTGTGGCCTGGAGGTGGAGTTGCAGGGGTCACTGCCAAACTGTGAGTGCATCCTGCTTCTGGCCCCCTAAACAGGTGGTGGATCCATTCTTTTCTCCATCTGTGGAGAGACAAAGAGTGTTAAAGGATTGAATTTGTGCCTTTTCTGAGATATTTGGTACTCCTAAGAGTTACAATTTCTATTCTTCCCTAGCTTGGGTCGTGAATGATTCACTACAAGCAAAATAGCTATCACAAATTGCATACATACCCTGACCTTCTGCAATAACTCGATGGATTTAAAACTGTTCTTGTGAAAAGGCTTGAGCCTCCAAATTTTGAGCTCCCTGGTGCAGGTGCCAAGGGTGCCTCTGAATGAGCAACTGCGACACATTTCCAGCACCTTGCCTGCCTCCCTGTCCCCAGATGGCCCACCTTGCCTGATTGATTGGGTGCTCTTCACAGCTTTCCTTGAGGTACTTTGCCATCTTCCTGTAGGGCAGCTATTAATTGGACCTAAGACACATTATTAGGTGTCTTGAGAAGGTTGGGTGAGAGTTGGTTACTTAGTCTATTTTTAAACGTGAGATGCATGTTTGGGGCAGATGAAACTTGAGCCCAGGCCTCCTGGTTCACTGGTATGGACACTACCTGCTATACCACTAGGTGCCATAAAGCCTACTGCACCTGGTGTTCCCAAGTAGTCTCCCATCTGAGTATTAGCCAGGTTTGAGAACATTAGACACAACCACATATTTCCACATAGCGTAGCCATCGGAGATCTATGTATGTCCAGGGTAGACTCAAGCACACCATCAATTAGTATGGACCCCAAGAGTAATTATCTCATGGGAAAGCTATCAGTAAGCCAATGGACACATATTCAATGTAAGAAGTCGATCATTTATTGGGAGATGAAAAGGAGAGGAAGTATGTCAGGAAAAGTATTTTTGAAATGGTCTCTTACTTCTCTACTTGTCAGTTTTCAGGGAATATATCAAACTACTTTGAGAAATGACGTCATAAGTGCACAATTCAAGTTCTACAACATTAACACAACATAAAATATGTTATAGGAAATTTTCATTTAAGACCCTTACAGACATCTGCAAAAGTAGACAGGAGATAACTTGTGATAAATTAAACCCATTATTTCCAGATGTGATGCCATAAGTCTGCTAAATGATTCACTCACTGAGATCTACAAAATTAGCTTGTGTCTAATTCTGTTTTATAAGGAGCCTTAATTTATTCTGTTGGTCCCCAGGCAGCATAACGTGACTAATACAAGCTCTGACTTATTGAAGTACATTTTACTATTCACAGACTGTAAACAAAGACAAACATATGGCTAACATCTGAAGAGAGAAACAGAGTTCTGTAGAAAGGTCACAAACCTGAAATTTTAACTCTATTACTCTCTTCACAGATGCTGCCCAGCTTGCTAAGTATTGATGCATTTTCAGTTTTTTATAGATCATATTTACAGAATCTTCACTATTCTTCTTCAGAAAAATATCTCTCTCATCCACTTTTTGCTGCTGTTTGAACCCACAGATTTGTGTGTTATTTTTAGTATCAATTTTCTGCACTTTACTTTCTTCCTAAAGGCACCAAAGTCTTAAAGGGTTTCAATTCCACAGTGGCCCCCCACTTTCTAATCATTTATCTAACTGACCTTGGTTCATGTGAACCCTGGGCACTCCAAGACTCAAAGATTATTGCTGAGCTGAATTTTGTCTGCATTCAATATTAACATGTAATTCCAGGAAAGTTTACTGAATAGCAAGAGTGGGAGCTCTGGCCAATAGGCACCTTATTGAGGGGTCCTGCCTGAAACGTTGATTTTCCTGCTCCTCAGATGCTGCCTGACCTGCTGTGCTTTTCCAGCACCACTCTAATCTTGACCTTACTGAGACTAGTTAACTCACTACAAGCTGGAGGTTAAAACTGGAATATTTCAGGTGATATGGTACAACTAATTACTTGATAATCTTACTGAGTTATCACACGATCTGTATGTGATCACTCGGTGTACTGTGCCATTTCCTTGAAAACACAGCCTTTCATTTTCACAATTTACAGTGCATGTTATTTCATTTTCATCATTATCATTGCTTTGAATTGAATGAAATTGCAGGTTTATAATGTTGGTATTCACTCAGTCAAAGTCCATATTTATCATGGCAACATTAGATGTCTCGTGTTGCTTTCTCCTGCTTTATTTAACATCACACTTTTTAGTTATAGCTTTTAAATTAAACTAATAAAGAACTAAGGTGCGTAAAGATGTTCAATTTTAATTCACAATTACATAAATAAAGTACAATGGATTATATTTAAATCATTAAATTAGAAGTGAAACTTATGTATTTCTAGTTACATAGTTGATACCTTGAAATAAAACCAGAAATTAATTCATTTATAACTTAATCAACAGGAAATCAATATTTTCTGGAAGATGCCAAAGATGCCCTTTTATGTGGTAATGGCTCAGATGCTGGGTGAGTTTGGTTTTTAATTGTTGGGCTTGTGGCTGAACTTGTGTCAGAATAGAATGCAGAAACTAATTGGTGTAATCTGCAAATGCTTGTAATTTGTGAAGAATTTGATTGATATTTGTAATCAGACTGATTTTAATGGAATCAGTCAATCCCTTAAATGAGAGTTTGCAAACATCATCTGAATCCATTAAATGTACTTGACTAGCAGAAATGAGATTGATTGAATTATTGCACACATCAGTTCTTTTGCTTTGGTATTTATAGATAGTGTGTTATAGAAACATCAACAATAGAGATGCGGTCTTCTGATAGCTGCCATGACGAGCTTGAAGGATGTAAGAGTGATTAAGATATATTTCGATGAACTAGTTTTTTGTGATTAAGAATGCAGGCACAGCACTTCAAATGTCAGGCAGTTCAATGGCAGTAACCATTTCCGTTGTTTTGGCTCGATAAATCATGAAAGATTTTAAAAGTAGTTTTTAGTCATTTTAATCATGCTTTCATTTTTTTTATTTTCTCAGTCAATGCCCTACAGGTTATTTATGTCTGAAAGCTGGAAGAAACCCTAATTATGGTTATACTAGCTTTGATACATTTAGCTGGGCATTCTTGTCATTGTTTCGCCTGATGACCCAGGACTTCTGGGAAAACCTTTACCAGTTGGTAAGCAGGATTTATCATGCTTAACATAAAATAGTGTTATTATGTAACTATATATGTTTATTGAAATGTTACAATACTATTTAATGGCATAACATTTACTACATCTACTTTTTTTTAGACAGTCTGTTGACTATGATTAGAACAATCACAATATAATAAGAGTCTATTATCCTGTAGCTACGAATGAAATTTATATGAGTTATCCTTTCATCTAAACTCTGGTCATTTGTGGCCAAAATATAAAACAACTGATACACTACTTCAGTAAACCTAATATTTTCCACTGATAAGCGATAAATGCCTCTTTAGGGTGTAGGTTTGCTCGCTGAGCTGTAGGTTTGATATCCAGACGTTTCATTACCTGGTGAGGTAACATCATCAGTGGCGACTGCCAAGTGAAGCGAAGCTGTTGTTGCCTGCTTTCTATTTATATCTTTCTCCTGGATGGGGTTCCTGGAGTTTGTGGTGATGTCATTTCCTGTTCGTTTTCTGAGGGGTTGATAGATGGCTTCTAGATCTATGTGTTGTGGTTGGAGTGCCAGGCCTCTAGGAATTCTCTGGCATGTCTTTGCTTAGCCTGTCCCAGGATAGATGCGTTGTCCCGGTCGAAATAGTGTTTTTTTTCATCCGTGTGTCGGGCTATGAGAGAGAGAGGGTTGTGTCTTTTTGTGGCTCGCTGGTGTTCGTGTATCCTGGTGGCTAATTTTCTTCCTGTTTGTCCTACATAGTGTTTGTGGCAGTCCCTTCATGGAATTTTGTAGATGACGTTGGTTTTGTCCATGGGTTGTACTGACTAACAAACTAACAAACTTAAAAGACCCAGTACAACCCATGGACAAAACCAACGTCATCTACAAAATTCCATGCAAGGACTGCCACAAACACTATGTAGGACAAACAGGAAGAAAGTTAGCCACCAGGATACACGAACACCAGCTAGCCACAAAAAGACATTACCCTCTCTCCCTCGTAGCTCTATACACGGATGAAAACAACCACCATTTTGACTGGGACAACGCATCTATCCTGGGACAGGCTAAGCAAAGACATGCCAGAGAATTCCTAGAGGCCTGGCACTCCAACCACAACACCATAAACAAACACATAGACCTAGATGCCATCTATCAACCCCTCAGAAAACGAACAGGAAATGACATCACTACAAACCCCAGGAACCCCATCCAGGAGAAAGATATAAATAGAAAGCAGGAGACAACAGCTTCGCTTCACTTGGAGGTCGCCGCTGATGATGTTACCTAGCCAGGTAATGAAACGTCTGCATATCAAACCTACAGCTCAGCAAGCAAACCTACACCTTAAACCTCAACCTGAGCTACAAACCTTCACAAACTTTGCGATAAATGCCTCACAAGATGTGAAAAAGTCCCCCCCGACAGGAACATATTTGATCATCTATTGTCTTTTCAATAGCCCATCTGAAAGAAAGGAATCATGATAAATTGAAAGGTCAATTGGTAGTTATTGTATAATGGTCAGAATATTGGTTCAGATCATGAATGTTCAAATGGGTTCAAAACACACATTACCAGGGAATAAAGAATGTTCTCCTAAATATCCCAAATTTAGCAGCCTGTAGAAATGTGATAACAACTTCACCATCCATTTGAAGTAGCTGATATCTTGAATATATTAATTATACTGTAAATCAGAACTAAGTTGGATTACTGTATAACATTCAGATTTTCCTTGTCTTCATTAGTGTAACTAATAGCCTGGGCTGGCAAGTGGCAAGTGATCTTCACATCACAACAGCTAGACCATGACCTTCTCTAGCAAGATAAAATCTAATAATTGTTCTTTAACTTTCAATAACGTACCATCACTGAATCTCCCACTATCAATATTTTAAGTGTTACTATTGACATGTACAAGGTGCTTTTCAGGAATGTGATGGAATACTGTCCAGTGCGAGATTGCTACTCCAAAGACATTTGAGACTTGGTGCCCTCCAGAACAAGGCAGCATACTTGATCCCTATCCCATCCACTATGATGAACATTCACTCCCTTCACCAGTGACACAAAACGTGGCAGCAATGTCTACCATTGTGAAAATGCACTGTTATAATTCAAAAAGATTCCTTCGTCAGCACCTTCCAAACCAACAGCCTCTACCACCTAGAAGAACATGGGCAGTAAATGTGTGAGAACTCCTACACCACCTCTTCAATGCACACACTGTCCTGATTCAGAAGTATATCACAATCCCTTCACTGTTGCTAGGTAAAGATCTTCCTAACAGCACCCCAACTGTAACGGTTCAAGAATGCAACTCCTTGTCACATTCTCCAGGGCAAATGGGGATGGGAAATAACAGTGACACTCCTATCCCATCAACAAATAAGAAAAAAAAATTCTTGAAGAGACAGCTGAAGAAGCTGATAAAAAGAGATGTTTCACTTGCCTTAAAATTGAGTCACAAGTGCTTTTCTTGTCTCTATTATATTTTATAGCAAATACCCATATGCATCCAGTTGCGCTCTTCACCCCCCCCCCTCAGCTAAGATTGATTTGCAAGCCCCATGATGTCTAAACTTCATGTACCACATTATCTACATTATTCTTTCATCTCATACAGTCAGTGCTGTATTACACTGTTAACAATTAATTAGACTTCAGTGACTGTAAATTACAAAAATCTCCAAAAGCCAGTAAAAGAATTAAAGAAATAAAAATTGTTAAATACCTTCATTGATATATTTATCCTGAAGTTTCAGCCTTCCAGATAAGCTTGGCATTAAAGTTAATATTCTTACCAAATCTACCAGTGTGTCAGAAGTATCATTAAATAATATGAAACATTTGAGAATTATCTTATTTTTGATTGTTAAACTGAACCAATTTATTAATTATTGTTTATTACATTAATAATAATTTTAAGAAAAGCTAATGCTGTTTATTTGCCTGAATAGATTTTTACCTTGTTCAGTGCAGTTTGTGATTAATAGTTTTTTTTAACATATATGTATGCAAATACAGAATATATATTTATGGAATCTATGATTTATCAAAATAAAGCAAAATATTAAATTATTACTTTTTTTCTATCAGACCCTGCGAGCTGCTGGCAAAACATACATGATATTCTTTGTACTGGTTATATTCCTGGGATCTTTCTACTTGGTTAACTTGATCCTGGCTGTTGTTGCCATGGCCTATGATGAGCAAAACCAGGCTACTTTAGAGGAAGCTGAACAGAAAGAGGCAGAATTTCAGCAGATGCTTGAACAACTTAAAAGACATCAAGAAGAAGCACAGGTAGAAATGTTACAATTGCAATTCCACGACAGATATGCTAAAGTTGCCAAATTGCATTATAATAATAGTTATAGTAATCAGTATTTATATCCCCATGACTTTATGGTTGAACAGCAAAAAACAACTTTCTAAAATGCACGCATGTGTGACAGAGTTCATGCTTCATCAATTATCTCTCTTTCATCATAATGTCAAAAATGTGGATATTCACTGCAATTACACAGTGTTTAGTACCATTCATGACAGTGCAGTTACTGATGCAGTCCTTGTTTGTAAGCAGCAAGGCCTGAACAGCATTCAGGCTTGGGCTGATAAGTGGCAAGTAGCATTTGTTTCCTGAAGAAGGGCTTATGCCCGAAATGTCGATTCTCCTGCTCCTCGGATGCTGCCTGGCCTGCTGTGTTTTTCCAGCACCACATTTTTCAACTCTGGTCTCCAGCATCTGCAGTCCTCACTTTCTCCAAGTAACATTTGTGCCATACAAGTGCCAGGCAATGACCATCTCCAGCAAGAGAGAAATTGACCATTACCCCTTGACATCCAATGGCATTATCATACCTAAAACCCCCATCATGAATATCTTGAGGGTTACCATTGGCCAGAAACCGAACGAGGCAAGTAATATAAATGCAGAGTCTATCAAACAAAGACTGGGAATTTTGAAGCAAGTAACATACAACCTAAATCTTGAATGTCTGTCTACCGCTTACAAAGCATGGATTAGGAGTGTCATGGGATACTGTGACATTGATGAGCGCATCTTCAGCAACTGTCAAGAAGTTCATCACCATCCAGGTCTGGGCAGTTCACTTGACTGGTATCTCAGGCACCACCTCCAACATTCACTTCCTCTATTATTAACACATAGTGGCAAAAATGTGTAGAAAGGCTCTTTTGAGAGTACCTTCCAAACTGATGATCTCTACCACGGAAAAAGCCATTGAAACACCCTCCAAGTTCTCCACCAAGCCACACATCATCATTCAACTGGACTATAAATATTCAATTTCCAACATCTGATTGTTATACCTGAGGTCTATCATGGATTAAAAAATAATTGTGTAAAAGTTCAAAAGCTGACCTAAAATGGCTGCTATGATCACCTGATCACAAATTGAAGCAAGTCCAAGGAACCCAAACTGAAGTGTTGAAACTCACTGTATTGCAATTGTCAAGGAGAAAGTGAGGTCTGCAGATGCTGTATTGCAATTGTCATCTTATTAAAAGATTGATACAGCCAATTGAGTCCGTGTCAAGATTTGCGTCTCTTGTTTAATTCACGTGTGCGTGACAAATTCGTATTTGAGAGAAAGGTTAACTGCAGAGTATTTTGTTTGGAAGAACAAAAGAGTAAGCTCAAGAATGTACAAATGGGCTTATCTGCTTTGAGCAGCAAAACACAGAGAGAAAAATAAATATGAATTGATAACAGCAAGAAGCAGGAAGCTTCTTTCTCTTTGTCACTCAACCTTGAAATCAGTGCTGGTGATAGAGCAACTTCAGCCAACAGTCTTTCAACAAGAATTCATGATCTGTAAACATTGTCACTGTTGCAGAATACACAACAATTAAATAACTAGCCTAAGGTTTAAAATCTAACACCTCAGAGACTAAATTTTTTTAAAGAAACTGCTAAGCCTATTTTTTCTGTCCCTATTAGACTCTTTTTCCTTTTTAAACGTATTACCTTTGTTTGCATGTGTGTCTTGTGTCAGATTTTTATTACTTTTCTGAGGGTTAATAGGTAATCAAGTCTCCCTTTTCTTCAATCAAGAAAGCATCATAATTTGGCTCCTTCATTTTGATCTAGTTAATTACATGGCAGTTGATGTATGAGAGCTGTATGCTAACAAAAGGACAATTATTTGTTGCTACCAACAATGAATGGGTTAAAAAAAAGTAAGCCGATTTTCCCTCCTCACTTGCTATTGATAAAATTGAGGGTTCATTCCATACTGAATTGGAGTAGGGAAAACATATTCTTGTTTCAAAAGCTGATTTAATAGCAAGTGAATAAAGGTTTACTTGAGTTTCTTAAGGTTGAAGTGCTCATGCACTGATGTGCATACTTGTGATTCATATATTAATGTAACTTAAAAAATTCTAAAATCTTTCAGAAAATTCAGAGGAATAACTCAGCAATTAGATATGGATTTTGCTCAAAGACCGAAAAACAGATATGGCACAATGGTTATCAGAATATCTACAGCTAGAAGCTGAGGGTCATAAAACAAATATATCTAAAGTGGAATAACAGGGATTAGAAATAGGATTCCAACAGAGATAAGGAAAAAAAGAGAATGCAGGAAAAGAAAGAAAAGGGAAAAATATGGCGACAAAAGAGAGAGTAAAATGGAGAGAGTTCCAACTGTAAAAGCTTGACCTAAAAAGGGAACATGCCAATGAAGGTCACTCTGGTAAGGGAACCATACCTAAACCAAACTTAAGGGGTAAAGTATTCAAGTTCACATTTCAAAAAACAGTGCACATCACAATGCAGTTTCTAATAGTGACATTGGAAGATGCAAAAATATTTTATACTTATCTTTGAGAATGTTGCTGACTTCTCAGTAGACTTCTTTTATTCGTCTCAAACTCTCCAAAGCGGGTCACTTTTTTATGGCTTTCAAAATTCACATCAGCACACCAAAATGTTGTGCTAATCTTCAGAGTGTGGATCACAGTTTCAGAAGAGATGGTTTGTATGTTTTGCATTCAATGTCTTCAAGCCCCACAAAAATGCAGCATGGATAGAAAGGCAGAGACATCACTTCTCTGGCAGAAAGAACCTTGCGTTTCACAATTCAGTTTGCATCTCACAATTCAGTTTGCATCTCAAGTGGAGGAGGAAAATCATGGACAAAAGAAATAAATTCCAGACCTTTTTTTTGAACGGCCACCAGGGATTCTTAAAAATGGCTCAAGTCAGTTTTCATTTGGACTTTGCAGGAAGTCCTTTTGGCACCAAATGTTAGTCACTGAAATCCTATCATATTTCATCTATTTGGCATATGTAATTTCTAGTTCAATGTATTACATTCTTTTATTGACAAACCTATAATGTTAGTGCTTAAAGTTTTCCAGCCTTGTTATGGTGTAATTTTGAACATCTCCATGTCTATCTTGATTGGAATAAAAGTTTAATGTTCCCAGATGTAGGCTTGAAAAATACATGTTGGATAATAGCACACAAATGCTGAAATGCATTCCACTTACAGTTCTTTTGTGCACATCTTAGTAAAGTTTTAACCTATATACTCCCCAAAACTGTTTTTGTTATGGTATTCTATTTGATTAGAAACGATTCCCTTTTAGGTAAATCTAGTTGACACTTGTGAAGATCCTGTTGTAAATAATGATCTTTTCTACTTCCTGCCTTCATAATTCTGAAAAAGTGGTCTCTCAAAATGTGAATTCTCTTCTATTGAACAGGCTGCAGCCGCTGCAGCTGAGGCAGGAGATGAAAATGGAAGAATTGGACTCTGTGAAATGTCCCACAGTTCCTCAGATGCGTCAAAGCTTAGTTCAAAGAGCGCCAAGGAGAGACGAAACAGAAGGAAGAAACGGAGACAAACCGAACTGGATGCTGAGGAAAAGGATAAAGATGAAAGGATTCACAAGTCAGAATCAGAGGACAATGGAAGAAAGGGAAATGGTTTCCGGTTTTCTATTGATCGCAATTGTCTTTCTTATGAAAAGAAAAATTCCTCCCCACATCAGGTAAGAGGAATAAATTGTTTATAATGTATTAGTCAATTGTACATTAATGATATTTCTACCATATTTCATTGAGAGATGATAACAAATAGTTGTTTTGAATTATTTACTTGTGTTGCTAAGAGATAAGACACATTTTGTCAGAGCTTTTTGTCTTATACTGATCAGGATAATTCACAAGAATACCAAGGTAAATGATAAATAACATTTATATTTTAATAATGCAGATTGTTTTACAAGTGGACAATAATGGTAGGCATGTTGCCATAGAGAATGCACCAGTTACAATGACAGATAGTCAGAGTCATAGAGATGTATAGCATGAAAGCAGACTCTTCGGTCCAATTCACCTGTGCCGAACAAATAAATTAATCTAGTCCCATTTGCCCCAGATCGCTCTAAACCCTTCCTATTCATATACCCATCCAGATATTTCTAAATGTTGTAATTGTACCAGCCTCCTTCACTTTGTCTGGCAGCTCATTGCATACGTGCATCATCCTCTGTGTGAAAGCATTGCCCATTAGTTCCCTTTCATATCTTTCCCATCCCAGCTTAAACCCTTTCAAGTTTCACAACATCCTTCCTATAGGAGGGAGATCAGAATTGCACACAATACTCCAAAAGTGACCTAATCGATGTCCTCCACAGCCGCAGCATGACCTCTCTACTCCTCGATTCAATGCACTGACTAATACAAGCAAGCATATCAAATGCCTTCTTCATTATTCTGTCTACCTGTGACTCCACTTTGAAGGAACAATGAACCTACACTCTGAGGTGTCTTTGTTAAGCAACAGTCCCCAGGACTTTATCAGTAAGTGTATAAGTTCTGCCTTGATTTGCCTTTCCAAAATGCAGCACCTTATATTTATCTAAATTAAACTCCATCTGGCACTCCTCAGCACATTGGTCCATCTGATCAAGATCACATTGTAACCTTCTTCACTCTCCACTACACTTCCAATTTTATAACATCTGCAAACTTACTAACCATACCTTTTATGTTCACACCCAAATGACTTATATAATGACAAAAAGTAGTGGACCCAGTACTGATCCTTATGGCACACTACTGGTCACTGGCCTACAGCTTGAAAAGCAGCCCTCCACCACCACCCTCTGTCTTCCACATTCAAGCCAAATGGCTCATTCTTCCTGTATTCTATGTTAACTGCCAAGCTTTGTTTGAATTTTAAATCAAGTTTGCAGACTCTGGTCAATGCTTTGCCCTGGGAAATGAACCAATAGTGGTGTATGAAGCTCAGCCAAACATTTATTATGATATAAAATTGCAAAACTATTTCAGTAAAGCATCCAGTACTGAGCAGATTAGAGCTTTTGAATTCACAAAACATATCATCTTCAGTTCGGAGAATGTGAGGATTGCAGATACTGGAGGTCAAAGTCGAGAGTGTGGTGATGGAAAAGCACAGCAGGTCAGGTTGCATCCATGGAGCAGGAGAATTGACGTTTCGGGCATAAGTCCTTCATCAGGAATCCTGATGAAAGGCTTATGCCCGAAACGTCGATACTCTTGCTCCTCTGATGCTGCCTGACCAACGTCGATACTCTTGCTCCTCTGATGCTGCCTGACCTGCTGGGCTTTTGCAGCACCATTCTCTTGACATTTAATCATCAGTTACATTGTTTTAAAGTTTCAGCAGATGGCTAACCTAGCAATCAGTTTAAAGGTTAAAGGACAGGTGCAATTGACTCACTAAAAACTGGATCTCAACATTGTTCAGTGTAGAAATGCACTTTGTCCAGTGGAAATGTAGTCCAGTTCTAATAAAAACTTATCTGTTTTCACAATGCTGGTCAGTTTAATCAGTATTCCTACAGTGCAAAAAGAGGGCACTTGGCCCATCAAGTTGGCACTGACCCTCTGAAGAGCATCCCATCCAGACCCAGTCCCCCATAACATCCCTGTCACCCCACATTTACCATGGTTAATCCACTTAGCCTGTACAACCCTGGACACCAAGAGCAATGTAGCATTGCTAATCCACTGCACATTTTTGGGAAGTGGGAGGAAATTGGTGCACCTGGAAAAGCATCCACATGGACACTGGGAGAATGTGCAAACTCCACACAGATAATGATCCAAGGCTGGAATTGAATGCAGGTCCCTATTGCTGTGAAGCAGCAGTGCTAACCACTGTGCCATTTTTGGGTTTAATGGTCATTTACCTTTTCGGAACAAAGCCCTATCAGAAGTATATTTAATTTATTCTGCATTACTACATATGACATGTAAGAAATAGAAGAAATAGAAGCAAGAATAAACCATTCTGATTTTGAGTCTGCTGTGCTATTCATTGAGATCATGGTTGCAGTTCCATTTCAGCATCATTTTCCTGCATGTTGATGTTTTTGAAAATATGTAGAAATCTATCAGTCTCAGTCCTGCATATCCTCAAAGACTGAGTCTAGACAGCTCTCCAAAGCATTAAATTTCAAAGATTTATGACATCTGACTGAAGAAATTTCTCCTCCTCTCAGTCTCAAATGGCCTGCTCTTTAATCTGAATCTAGATCCCTGAATCTAGATCTGTTAGGTAAGGCTGATCTTTCCTATATGTTTTACAACTTATTATATGTTTGAATGAAAGCATCTCACATTCTTCTAAACCCCAGAGAATTTAGGCCTAGTCCATTTGACCTTTTCTCATAGGACAATCCCTCAACCAATTAATTACTTTATGTGCCTTCATTGCACTCCCCCAGTGACAAGTATATCCTTGCTTTAGTAATGAGACCAAAACTACACACATACTCAAGTGTGAAATTAGCAAATATTTAGAACCTGTTATAAAGTTCCTAACTACAGATCAGAATCCTTCCATGGTTCACAATGCCTTTGAGATGTTATGAATCATATCACCTCCAAAAAAAGGGGTCTGACTCTTATGAAAAGAAGGTGGGATAGAGACAGGGAGTAGGTGATGTATCTCAAATGCCAATCTCAAAACTGAGCTGGCAAAGGTGAGAGTGCTGAATGTGGGCTTACTACCCACACTATTATCCTATGGCAATAAAAATAACCAACAATGGTAATGGAGGCAGGAATCCCAGAAAGTGATTCCAATTGTCATTATTGAAACTCCTCCATGTCTGTTCTGATGCAACTAACCTATGAGTGTTAAAATAAAACAGAAAATAAAGATTTGTGATAAATGCCAGGTTCATAATGCAGTGAAGAATCACGCTGAACACACAATTTACAGGTGATAATGGGAAAAGGAGCCATTGAAATGAACAAATTGTCTATGAACAGATGAGCTGGTAACATTAAAGAGAGCACAAAAGTCTTTCATAAACATGTCGAGTTAAAGGATTGTCAAATGACATGTGGTGCTAATTAGGCACCAAAATGGGATGACCTTGTAGAGTAGGAGGGGATGGCTACTAAATGGGTACTTTGAGTCTTTCTAAACAAAAAAGATGATCCTGCTAATGCCATTACAAAGACAGAAATTTGTAAGGGAAGTGGATGAAGATTCCAAGGATGTATTTGAAAGGTTTTCAATCCTCAAGGAATTAAGACTTTTTAAACTATTTTGATGCATGCAACAAATTCTCATCAAGCTGGGTAGATCACTTTTGGTTGTATGATCTCGGACAAAGTATGATTGTGAAATCAGCAGATTGGGTTTGTAGTTAGTCAGCTCTGGTGGTCCAAATTCGCAAGCTAGAACGTCACTACTTGCATTGTTGCCATTTGCACTTCAGCTGAGATAAAGGAATAGTACAGAAGCGAATGTACTTTTTAATCTGCCTAATACTGGCTCCACGCTTATATATCAGTTATGCACCTTGAGATATTTTATTCTATCCTGTATCAGAGATTGTAGCAATGCAGTGCTGACAGTATCAAATGCTCTTATTTCTAAGTTTGCCACTGATAAGATAAATTCTAAAACAAACCTGCGTTTACTCTATACACTTGTAGCTATCCTTGACCTACTAGACCAAAAAATGATATGGTGCATGATGCGAACCAGACTTCTTACAGTGCCTATCCAGACTGCACTATATTTGCACATAATTGTGAATTAAACATGATGCAATAATGTCCATTTTTCTGAACTGCTGAAGGAAAAAGTTAGAATGGGATTCTCAACTGGCGGAAGTATTCACTGACATCTTCACCCTCTCCTTGCTATAATCTGAAGTCCTCACCTGCTTTGAGAAGACCACCATCATCCCAGTACCAAAGAAAACATGTAAGATGTTCCTTGATGACTATTGCCCAGTGGCTCTCACCTGCACAATCATGAAATGCTTCAAGAGGCTGGTCACGGCCCACGTCAATTCTAGCCTCCCAGCCTGCTCGATCTCCTGCCATTTGCTGACCCGTGAAATAGATCCAAGGTGGATGCCTTTTCCCTAGCCCTACACTTATCCACAGAACACCTGGCTAACAAGGACACTTACGTCAGGCTCCTACTCATCGATTACGACTCTGCCTTCAACACCATAATCCCTACCAACTAATCTCAAAACGCCAAGACTTAGGTCTCAGCTCTGACCGCTGCAACTGGATCTTCAGCTAACATGATGGCCTGCACTCTGCATACAGCTTCCCGTCCTGAATAGAGCAGTTGCCCATATCAAGCCATTATGCACCCAGATAGTATGCTTTCTACAGTGCATCAGTAAAGGTTGGTGAGGGTCCTTATGGACATGACAAATTTTCTAAGCATCCTGACCCACAGACTGCAATCAGTGAAGAAAGACAACAGCATCTCCTCTTCCACGATAATCCTCAACACTGGCGCTCTGCCAGAATGTATACACAGCCCCCTACTATATTCCCTGCACATCCTTGACTATGTAGCGACATTTCATACGAGCGCCATCTACAAGTTTGCTGATGACACTGCTGTGGTAGGCTGGATTTCAAACAATGATTAATCAGAATACTGATCATTGACTTCAGGAAGAAAGAAAGAGGGCACTCCTCCATCTATCCTCAACCGAGCTGAGATGAAGAGGGTAGAGACCATCAAGTTCCCAAGAGTGACGATAACCAACAATCTCTCCTGGACCTCCTGTGTTGAGGCAATGATTAAGAAGGCAGAAAAATGCCTCTTCTTCCTCAGGATGCTTAGAAAATTTGGCATGTCCATAAGGACCCTCACCAACCTTTACTGATGCACTGTAGAAAGCATACTATCTGGGTGCATAATGGCTTGATATGCGCAACTGCTCTATTCAGGACGGGAAGCTGTGCGCACAGTGCAGGCCATCACGTAAGCCATACTGACCCTCTGAAAACCATCGCCCCAGACCCACCTCACTACCTATCCCTGTAACCCTGCATTTTGCGTGGCCAACCCACCTAACCTTTCATTTGTGGGCGGCACGGTGGCACAGTGGTTAGCACTGCTGCCTCACAGCGCCTGAGACCCGGGTTCAGTTCCCGCCTCAGGCGACTGACTGTGTGGAGTTTGCACGTTCTCCCCGTGTCTGTGTGGGTTTCCTCCGGGTGCTCCGGTTTCCTCCCACAGTTCAAAAAAAAGATGTGCAGGGTCAGGTGAATTGGCCATGCTAAATTGCCCGTAGTGTTAGGTAAGGGGTAAAATGTAGGGGTATGGGTGGGCTTTGCTTCGGCGGGTCGGTGTGGACTTGTTGGGCCGAAGAGCCTGTTTCCACACTGTAATGTAATCTAATCTAATCTAATCTTTCACATCTTTAGACTAGCTTTGTTGGTGGTCGCTAACTTTGAATACTGAACCGTACTTCCACTTTATCCTTCTAAACAGAAAATTTCCCTGCACATCTGATGCTATAACACGTAAAATCTAGCTGTAAACCTGATGTCTTTTTTTTGCTGCCTTTTGGCTATTGTGCTCTGAGCTTGACAGTATATGTTTTATGGAAAATGTAACAGTGGCAGCACAGTTGATGTTTGACCATCTTTGTGATCCATAGCAGCATGTGGTAATGTTTTAGCAGGAAAGGAGCCAGGTGGAAACCCTTAAAGGAAAAGGAAAAGTGAGTACGGGGTATTCTTCAGAATTCAGTATACCAGTTGGATGCTGCACTTAAATTCAGAACAGGATGATGCATCACTGTGTAACAATTGCTGTGATTGGGCCATATTCAAGCTAAGGAATGAGGATTTGGAAATGAAACAGTCACTGGTGAGCAATAGGTTTATGATCAGGAGTGAGGCAGATTGCAGCTGTACTTAATACATGGAGCAGTATTTAATCATTAGTGATATCCATAGAAAGTCACGTTTCACTCTTCATTTATGAGATCATAAGTCTCTTCAGTGTCATTTTTTTTCAAACTTTATTCCCCTTTCTCAACATTGAGGTTGCTTTTGATGTCCAACTGCATTGCTCCTATATATAATTTTTCTTTGGTGGAATGAGCAGGGTATTACTGTGCTGTTAGGATCTCACATACAAGCACATGAAATATTATAGGTGCTGGAGATGTGAAATTTGGAAGAAAAAACGTTGGATAACACTCACCAGTTGGAACGAGAGTAAGAGTTAAAATTGTAAGTTTTTGATCAGTTATGAAGGCAGTCATTGAATTAAATGCAAGCATTCCTTCTGTTTCCTCACCAATGCTGCTTGACCAGCTGAGTGTTTCCAATATTTGGATTGAGAATTGTTGCTCAACACCAGCAACAAATTATACATTCATTAAATACATGTTTGCTTGCATCAGAATATTTTATGCAAAAAAATGTGTTTAGTGTCCCTGCAAGTTTTGTAATATGTGACTAGGCCTTAGCAGCAGAAAATTGTCTAGCAATTAGTGAAGAATTGGCCAGTTAGTTGCACTCTGATTTAACAGTCTGTCTCTTGTTATTTAGTTATGTAAAAAGGCATATGTAATACACTAACTATTGTTTCAGTCTTCTTACTTGGTCTGCTAGTTATGTGACAAATTGGTGGATACCGTGATATATGTAAATCATCCATATATTAAAAATGACCGGCTATACGTATTTCAGGCAAAGTTTCTGTGTTTCTGAAAGCAGGGTTTCAGTTATTTTGTAGAAAGCCGTATTCAGATTAAAATGGCAGCAAACTGCTTCTTTGGGATTGAAAGTCTACGGAAATCTGTTAGCAATTGCATAAAACATAAATGACATAGCGTGGTTCAAAATTAAAGTGTTACTGCTTCTTATATACTATCATTCTTTTTCAGTCACTACTAAGTATCCGTGGATCCATCTTTTCTCCAAGACGCAACAGCAGAAGCAGCATCTTCAGTTTTAAAGGACGGACTAAAGATGTAGGGTCAGAAAATGATTTTGCTGATGATGAGCACAGCACTTTTGAAGACAATGAAAGCAGAAGGGGCTCCCTCTTTATTCCACGGAGGCAGGGTGAGCGACGCAGCAGTAACATTAGTCAGACCAGTAGGTCATCCAGGATGCTACCAGTGTTTCCAGTGAATGGGAAGATGCACAGCACAGTGGACTGCAATGGAGTGGTTTCACTTGCCGGTGGTCCTTCAACTCCAACATCACCCATTGGACGACTTCTGCCAGAGGTGATAATAGATAAGCCAGCTACTGATGACAATGTAAGAAAGTTTTAAATAGTTAGATTAGGCGTGATGGACATGTGGTACTGCAGTGATTACAGCATAGGATGCCATTCAGAAATACATAGCTGATCTAGCAAATGATATCCCATATTTATTTTCAAAAGACCTGAAAATAATGGATAGGATAAGTCTCTAACTACAATAAATTAGATTAAAAATTTAATGCATTACTTTTCAGAAATACAGCAAAAAGATTTTGGTTGATTTTAGATATCCCAGAAACCAATTACAAGTACTTGAACACCATCCACATTGATTTATTTCATTTTCTGTCACTGCAGCTCTCACACCTTTTACATTCCTCTCTAATTCACTATGTATAATGTCAGTGGGAATCTATTTCCTTTGTACTAGTAAATACTGAAAGATGTTGTCAATCATGCCATCAGTTAAATAAAACATATGGCTTTAGCTCACTACTGACCATTCATTCTGAAGTAGGAAATTCAATGAAATCTTTGACTCAGTGCTATATTTCTATGTAGAATTCAATGTCAGAAATGTTTTTCTCCTCTCTAACTAAAATCTAGTGTTCCAGACATGTCTCTTTATGTTCTTTTGTATATCATATGAACAAAATGAACTAATTAACAAATGAATCACCCTTTAAAGGGAAACTGTAAACAAAATCATAACATTGGAGGAAGCTTAAATAATTAAATTTAATAGAGGCCTTGTGGTGTAACAGTAGTGGTCCTTATCTCTGAGCCAGAAATTCCAGATTGCTCTAGATGTCTGTCACAGCATGATTGAGTTGATTTAAAATAACTAAATAATTAATTTAAATTGTCACTGTTGGGCTAAGTCTTTTTTTAAATGTGCCCAAGGTACTCCAATAATCAATGTCCTTCACCTGTGTATCCTTAACCTTTAATAGTACTCGTTCCATTATATTAACATCAATCATTTTTCTTACGAATTACACAATCATTGTTGCCTTGTGTGAACTGTGACCAATAATCTGATGACCTACAAATCACAATTTAATCAATAAAATGATCTTTTGAAAACAGGCATTTTTCACTATTGTTTGCATGTAAATGGTATAACATAGTAACATGAACACAATGCTAGTCCTTGTTTAGTAAACACTGGACTCATCATTCAATTTAAATAGTTCCATGCAAAATTCACAGACCTCTTAGTTAAAGGCAAAAGAAATGCTCTGTCAGCCATGAACAACCTTAAAAAAATATAATCATGAAACTATGTCTCTAAGGATTGACACTCCTTCTACTAGAGTCCCAATGTAACTTTGGAGGGAGTCTGTCCAAAAGACTGCCTGGGAATTAGTTTAGACTTATTAAATCCTACAGTTCCCCTTTCCTGATCACTCAGGCATCTGCCATATTTTTCATGAATGGTTGTTGCATATAACGAACACTTATATCCCAGTCATGGAAAAGGGACTAATATTTGCATTTACATTGGGCCACTGAAGGAAAATGGACATTAATTTTTAAAATTATTTTTGACATTGTTATGCTCTAACTAAACTACGTTAAAATTACTCAACCTATTTAAATCAGAAATCATGTACTTGAAAAGTAATAATCATTTCTGTCTTATAGTTCTCATGTGAATCTAGAACTAGAATGATGCACAAACAAATCCAAAATCAGTGAGAAACTATGCTTGATTTTAATTTATTTATTCATCTTCTGTTGTATATTCAATTTTTATATGTTTCCTTGTATTTTGAGATAATTTTCAAGGTATTTTATTTTAAATTTCTTGAATTCTCTGTAGTGGCACAAGGCATTTGGTTTAGGAAGGTTAGATTATCTAATATCTGGTAAAAATCATTCTCAGATAAACAACTTGGAAAGCAATGCAGGAGAATCACAAAATGTGATTTCAGCATTAATTAGCACTGCAAGCTTGCATCTTCAGTACAGTAGCCTTGTAACGATTTTGGATTCATACATCTGAGGCAGCGTTGGGTTGTATCATACATTGTTCACGAAAACACTGCACCACTACTCTGCCTATACCCAGGTGTTAGTTTCTCAAATACATAGTTAGGTATGCCCAGATAATGTAACTGAAAAATGGCCAACAAAATGTCAGATTGTGCAAAACAATTATACAACAAAAAAAAACATAGACAGCAGTGGCTATATGCTGCATAATTTGTACAGAAAGATACTTTGACTCTCAATTTCTGTACCTACATTTTGTTGATGTAATTGCTTCAAAGCACCAGGATAAAATAGATGAGGATGCAATCTCAAAACTTGTTTATTTTTTGCAAAGGAAATAGTAAACAAAATTAAATACATAGCAAGTGGATATTGATTAGTTGCATATTATTCTTGTAAAGAAAGAGGACAGCAGCTTTCCATTATTCATACAATATTTAGGCTTTATTTCTGTGGTGTCAAACATCAGTGATTCTGAGAAACTGGGTAAAGATTTTGGTTAGAACTTCAAATCCCTACAGTTTGGAAACAGGCCCTTCGGCCCAGCAAGTCCACACCGGACCGCTGAAGAGTATACCACCCAGACCCATTACTTATTTCTCAACATTTCCCTTGACTAATGCACCTAACACAATGGGCAATTTAGCATAGCCAAACCACCTAACTTGCACATCTTTGGATTGTGAAAGGAAATCTACGCAGACACGGGAAGAATGTGTAAACGCCACACATAGTTGTCTGAGGTTGGAATTGAGCCCGGGTCCCTGGCTCTGTGAGGCAGAAATGGTAACCACTGAGTTACTGTGCTGCCCATATTGGGGCATTGTAATATTTTTGGGGTTATTTCTGTGAATGATTACCGAATACCTCAATTTAAATAAAATTTGAAAAGAAAATATGGTAAATGCTGCAGATCTGATAGTTTCTGTAGAGAGAAAATCAGGTAATTAACCTTTTAATAGAAGTAGTTCTAATGAAAAGTCATCAATCTGAAAAGTTTACTCCATTTTCTCTCTCCATAAGTGCTGCCTCACCTGCTGAATGAATAGTTTCACTGCCTTTTCCTATTGCCACCATCTGCATTACTTTGTTTTTGACTATATTTAATTGTCTACTTAAACTGTGCTTGACATTGTATTTGCCATAATTCTCACCATACCAGCAGACTGGAGATGAAAGGTTCACTGAAGTAATTAGTGCCCCATATATACTCTTTTTAACAGGGCTCATTAATGACTATAGAACAGATATCCACATACATACTTTGCATTTCAGACCCCAGTTGTCTGCTGGAATTGTGCAAACTCATGCATAAAATAGCAAGAAAAATAATCATCTGTAACTGATCTTATTCTCATTGCTGGTGTCAGCAGCATAGAAGAGAAGTCAGCTGAGAGCTCAGCATTTTCATCGACTTCACTCTTTCAAACTGAACAACTCCTTTCCCTCTATAAATCTCCGACATTGTGTGAGAGATGGAAGATTAAATCTGGTGCTATATGTCTTTGTTCTGCAGCTGAAAGGTTAACAATGATGCAAGTATTAACATTGCCACTTTAGCATAAATGTCAAGTTCAGAATCTTTCCAATACATAAATGCTAAAGATTCCAATTGATAGTGTAGTGCAAGGGAAATGTACAATGAATTTGCAATTTTTAAAAATAGTTTTTATTCTCACACTTTTCAGAAGAGGTTTCTTAGGAAAAGTGTGGAAGTGAATGGGTTGAGATAAGACTGAATAATTGAGGTTTATATTGTTTACAGGGCACTAATACGGAAACAGATCTTAAGAAGAGGCGATCAGGATCTCATCAATTTTCTATGGATTTTCTGGAAGATCCTATGCAGAGACAGAGAGCATTAAGTGTGGCCAGTATTCTCACGAATACTATGGAAGGTCTGTATCTTTGTAAAACAGCAGTCTGGTTGAGACAAAATCAAAAGATAATGTATATTTTCTAGTTTCTACATTTGGACATATCAAATTGCGAGGGTGTTTCATTGAAAAAAACATGTGTTGATGAAGAAGCTTTGGGGGTGCTTGTGTTGAACTGGGGTGTACAAAGTTAAAAATCACACAACACAGGTTAAAGTGCAACAGGTTTATTTGGAAGCACTAGCTTTTGGAGCATTGCTCCTTCATCAGCTGGTTGCCTTCTGATGAAGGAGGAGCAGTCTGAAAGCTAATGCTTCCAAATAAACCTGCTGGACTATAACCAGATATTGTGTGATTTTATCAGTGAAGAAGCTTTGCTGATTTAGTTTCATTAATTTAAATGGATGAAAAGTCAGGTGGTAACTTGGCAAGTTTTCTGATTTTCCTGTAGGCATTGTGCTTGTAGTAGGAGGAGATGTAAGGGGAGGTAATGAAGAAGTGGGGATGATGGCTGACTGGTATTATTACTGGATGTTAATCTAGAGACCCAGGTAATGTTAGATGATAGAATTTGAAGTCAGTAAAAAATCTGGCATAAGAGCCTAATGATGACCGTGAAACCATTGTTGATTGTTGGAAAAACCCATCTAATTCATTAGCATTCTTTAGGGAAGGAAACTGCCATTCCTAGCCTACATGTAACTCTAGACCCACAACAACATGGTTGACTTTTAACTACCCTCTGGGCAATTAGGGATGCGTAATAAATGAGATCCCTAGCCAATGATGTCCAAATCTGTGAATGAATAGAAGAAAAATTCAAATATACCGAGACTTAGCCACAGAAACATTTGTCCCATTTTGGTGGAGCTACTTTCAATTCGATTCTCAAGGAATTTTGATGATTTTGTTGCCTTCACACTGTTTTGCCTGTACTTAAGAAGGAATTTTGCAGTTGGAAAATGACATGGGATGAAATACGCTGATGTGGTGCTGGTTCCTATTTTCTGAGGCGAATAGATAAAATTCCTGGTGGACCTTCCTCTCACTTTTAAGCAGATTATCCTGTATTATGCATAAAAAATAATATCTGTAACATCACTGGCATGCCAAAATAGTACACTGCCCTATCCATTAATACTATTACTTTTGTCCTGCCCACAAATCGTAACTGCTTAAAAAAAAAAATCTGAGCTGGCTTTTCAAACGCAAATTAAAAAGTTCCACACCTTCTATCTATGCTTGTACTACTTATGGGTATTGATTCCTGCTATTCTGCACAAGTTCATAATGTACTGAGAAGTCTTGTTGCTTTGTAAGTAGCGCCTGCCTCTGAGTCAGAAACAGCTCCAAGATAAAGTCTAACTTCTGACAAAGAAAGGTGCCGTCAGAATACAGTAATACAAATTGAGTATCAATAGGTAAAATCTTTCCAATTTGGGCTAACAACAGAGCAGTAGAAGTGAGAGAGATTGTTGCTCAGCCATGTGATGGAAAGAAATTGGAGCTTCATCACAATGTCTAGGTTCATGTTACAAAGTGTATGTAAAAGCATGTGTTGCCGTAACAGCTTAACTCCATGTCGGCAGTTTGGCTAAATTGGCTGGATGGCTGGTATGGATCAGATTAGGGCCAACTGGGTTTGATCCCTGTCCTGGCTGGGATAGCTTGAGGACCTGTCTCTTTCTCTTACTTGTGATCACAGTTTTGGTGTTTGCTGTGGTTCAAACCTGCCTTCAGGCAGAAAATTCAAGAAGAAGAAGAGAATTTGTTATAGCAGGCTCTGGGTTAGAACATAGAACATTACAGTGCAGTACGTGCCCTTCAGCCCTTGATGTTGTGCCAACCTGTGGAACCAATCCGAAGCCCATTTCTGCTACACTATTCCATTTTCATCCATATGTTTGTCCAATGATCATGTAAATGCCCTTAACATTGGCCAATTTACTACTGTTGAAGGCAGGGCATTCAACGCTCCATACTACTCAATGAGTAAAGAAACCACTACGGACACCTATCCTATATGTATAATCACCATCCAAGGAAAAAGACTCTCACTGCCCACCCTATCTAACCCTCTGATAATCTTATTTGTCTCAATTAAGTCACCTCTCAACCTACTTCTCTCGAACGAAAGTAGCCTCAAGTCCCTCAGCCTTTCCTCATAAGACCTTCCCTCCATACCAGGCAACATCCTAGTAAATCTCCTCTGCACCCTTTCCAAAGCTTCCATATCCTTCCTATAACGCAGTGACCAGAATTGTACGCAATACTTCAAGTGCGGCCACACCAGAGTTTTTTACAGCTGCAACTCAGTCCCTCTACCAATAAAAGCTAACACACCGTATGTCATCTTAACAACCCTGTCAACCTGGGTGGCAACTTTCACGGATCTATATACCTGGACACCAAGATCTCTCTGCTCATCTGCACTACCAAGAATCTTACCAGTAGCCCATTACCTTTTATTCTTGTTGCTCCTTCCAAAGTGAATAATGTCACACTTTTCTGCATTAAACACAGTTTTTCACCTCTCAGACCAGTTCTGCAGCTTATCTATGTCCCTTTGTAACCTAAAACATCCTTTGTCACTATTTACAACTCTACCAACCATAGTGTCATCCGCAAATTTACAAACCCGTCCTTCCACACCCTCATCCAGGTCATTTATAAAATCTCATCTGCACTACCAAGAATCTTACCAGTAGCCCATTACCTTTTATTCTTGTTGCTCCTTCCAAAGTGAATAACGTCACACTTTTCTGCATTAAACACAGTTTTTCACCTCTCAGACCAGTTCTGCAGCTTATCTATGTCCCTCTGTAACCTAAAACATCCTTTGTCACTATTTACAACTCTACCAACCATAGTGCCATCCGCAAATTTACAAACCCGTCCTTCCACACCCTCATCCAGGTCATTTATAAAAATGACAAGCGGCAGTGGCCCCAAAACAGATCCTTGCAGTATACCACTAGTAACGGAGCTCCAGAATAAACATTTCCCATCAACTACCATCCTCTGTCATCATTCAGCTAGCCAATTTCTGATCCAACCATTAAATCACCCTCAATCCCGTGCCTCTGTATTTTGTGCAATAGCCAACTGTGGGTAACTTTATCAAATGCCTCACTGAAATCCATATACACCATATCAACCACTTTACCCTCATCCACCTGTTTGGTCACCTTCTCAAAGAATTCAGTAAGGTTTGTGAGGCATGACCCACCCTTCGTAAAACTGTGTTGACTAACACTTCCTTCTTGTGAATGCCAATCCTGTCTAGTCTAGTAGTCTGTATCTCCGTATTCCCCTCAACAATATTATCTTTTTCCAGTGTAAAAACTGACGAAAAATATTCATGTAGTGCTTCCCCTATCTTTTCAAACTCCGTGCACAACCTCGCACTACTGTCTTTGATTGGCCCTAATCTTACTCTAGTCATTCTTTTATTCTTAGGCAAAAATGAGTACTGTAGGTGCTGGAGATTAGAGTCAAGAGTGTGGTGCTGGAAAAGCATAGCAGGTCAGGTAGGATCCGAGAAGCAGGAAAATCGACGGTTCTGGCAAAAGCCCTTCATCAGGATTCTTTTATTCCTGATATGCCCATAGAAGGCTTTAGGGTTTTCCTTTGTAAGTACATCAGGAATAGAAAGCTTTAGGGTTTTCCTTGATTCTATCCGCCAATGACTTCTCATGTCCCCTCTTGGCTCTTCTTAGCTGTCTCTTTCGGTCTTTCCTGGCTAGTTTGTAACTCTCAAGCATCCTAACTAAGCCTTCACGTCTCATCCTAACATAAGCCCTCTTCACAAGAGATTCAACTTCTTTAGTAAACCATGGCTGTCTCACTCAACCACTTCCGCCTGCCTGAACAGGTACATACTTACCAAGGACACGCAGTAGCTGTTCCTTGAACAAGTTTCAATTGTGCCCATCCCCTGCAGTTTCCTTCCCCATGCTAAATATTGCCTAATCACATTATAATTGCCTTTCCCCAGCTATAACTCTTGCCCTGTGGTATATATCTGTCCCTTTCCATGGCTAAAGTAAACATAACCGAATGCGGTCACTATCACCAAAGTGCTCACCTATCTCCAAATCTAACACTGAGCTGGGTTCACTACACAGCATCAAAACCAATGTGGCCTTGCCTCTTGTTGGCCTGTCTAAATACTGTGTCAGGAAACCCTCCGCACACATTGGACAAAAACTGACCCATCTAAAGTACTTGGACTATAGTATTTCCAGTCAATATTTGGAAACCTTTCATTGTGCCTTGGTACACGTGACAATAAATTCAACTCAATTCAATTCAATTCAAATCCCCCATAATAACTACCCTGTTATATGTGCTCCAGAATCATCTTTGCTATCCTTTCCCCTACATCTCTGGAACTATTCTGAGGCCAATAGAAAACTCCCAACAGGGTGAACTCTCCTTTCCTGGTTCTAACCTCAGCCCATACTACCTCAGTAGACAAAACCTCAAATGTCCTTTCTGCCACTGTAATAATGTCCTTGACTAACAATGCCACACCTCCTCCTCTTTTAACATCTTCTCTGTTCTTACTAAAACATCTAAATCCTGGACCCTGTGACAACCATTATATGCCATCTTCCTGCTTGTCAGTGCACGCTTGCGACCTTGAAGCCTTATTTCTGACCTCTCCACTCTCACCTCCTGGATACTGGAACTACAATTTAGGTTCCCTTTCCCTGCTGATTTAGTTTAAACCCTCCCAAAGTGCATTAGCAAATTTCCCCCCAGGATCTTGGTACTCCTCTAGTTCAGGTGCAGACCATCCTTTTGTGGAGGTCTCACCTACCCCAGAATGGTCCCCAATTATCTAGGTATCTGAATCCCTCCCTCCTGCACCATCCCTGTAGCTACATGTTCAACTGTTCTCTCTCCTTCTTCCTCACCTCGCTAGCATGTGACATGGGTAACAAACCAGAGATAACAACTCTGTATGTTCCAGCTCTAAGCTTCCAGCACCTTGAATTTCTGCCTTAAATCCCATTCCTTTTCCTACCTATGTTGTTGGTGCCCGTGTGGAGCCTGATTTTGAGCTGCTCCCCCTCCCCCTTATGGACCCCATAAACACGATCAGAGACATTATGCACCCTGACACTTAGGAGGCAACACACCAACTGCAAGTCTCTCTCATTTTCATTCTCCTATCTATCCCCCTAATTGTGGAGTCCCCAATGACCAATGTTCTGCTCATCTTCCCCTCTTCCCTTCTGAGTAACAAGGGCAGACTCTGTGACAGAGACCTGTACCCCATGGCTTACCCCTGGTAAGTCATCCTCTCCAACAGTATCCAAACCGGTATCCTTGTTATTGTGGAGAATGGCCACAGGAGTTCCCTGCACTACCTGCCAGTTCCCATTCCGTCCCCTGACTGTAACTCATTTGCCTTTTTCTTGTACCTGAGGTGTGACTACCTCCCTGTAACTCCTCTCAATAACCCCCTCTGCCTCCCGAATGATCCGAAGTTCATCCAGCTCCAGCTCCGGTTCCCTAACTTGGTTTTCGAGGAGCTGGAGTTGGTTGCACTTCCCGCAGATGAAGTCAGTAGGGGCATTACTGGTGACCCCTGTCTTTCCACATTCTGCAGGAGGAACATTCAACTGCCCTAACCACCATTCCCACTATTCTAAATTCCCAAAGAGACTATTGAAAAATAAAGAATAAAAAAAAGTTGTCTGACCAATCAGGCACACAGAACGCTTTTTGTTTAGCTAGAGAAGGAGGATGGATGGGAGAAACTACCTAAGTATGTTTCGGGTAACGCAACCGCCCAAATATATTACTTCACTTATTCAGCAGTCCCATGTCTGCTCCTGCTCAGCGTGCGCTCTGCCTATTCATGAGGTAAGTTTTTAAATCAGTCATTTCCTTTCCCAGCAGCCCCCTTTCGTTGCTCCCGTTTTTCCTGCTGCTAAACAATAATGGAGGGCCCTGACGCTCGAGATAGGTTTTCAGAGCCACTCAAGGTGAGTTTTTAAAGCTAATGTTAATTAAGTTTTCATATGTTTATTTTCACGGAATCTCACTGGAAGAGAAGGAAGGTGAAGATGGCTGTAGTTGGAATGAAAGCAAAATGAAGGAAGGAATCTATTGTAGCTGTACAAAGTACTACATTCCAAAGCAAAGCAATGACAAAGCTGTTCCAACATGTATTTACTCCAGCAAGACCATGGCTCACTTCCTTTTTCATTCTTGGTCATTGCAGCCCAAAATGTTTTTGTTTCCAGCTCCTTTCAGTCTGCCACATTTCACTTCTAGCACCCTCAGCTAATCTGCATTCTCTACGTTTATTAAATACAGGGCGACCCCCGTATCCGTGGGTCCGGTTACCACGGTTTCACTTACCCGCGGTTTACCATGGTCCGAACATATTATAGGGAACGTTCTGGAACAAGGGACCAGGTGGCTGCAGGGAAGGTACATTTCTGATTTTGATGAATGGGTTTGCTCCTATCTGCGGTTTCAGCCTTCTGCAGTAGATCCTGGAACGTATACTCTATGAGTATAGGGGACTACTGTAGATGATATTTTATTTATTAAAATATACATATTCATTAGTTTTCCCCTGGACATAAAGAAGTAACAAGATATAATTAAGAGGGAAATCAGGAGGGCAAAAAAGGGGACATGAGATAGCTTTGGCAACTAGATGTAAGGAGAATCCAAAGGGTTTTTACAAATATATTAAGGACACAAGGGTAACTAGGGAGAGAATAGGGCCCCTCAAAGATCAGCAAGGCGGCCTTTGTGTAGAGCCACAGAAAATGGGGGAGATACTAAATGAATATTTTGTATCAGTATTTACTGTGGAAAAGGATATGGACGATATAGACTGTAGGGAAATAGATGGTGACATCTTGCAAAATGTCCAGATTACAGACGAGGAAGTGCTGGATGTCTTGAAACGGTTAAAGGTGGGTAAATCCCCAGGACCTGATCAGGTGTACCCGAGAACTCTGTGGGAAGCTAAAGAAGTGATTGCTGGGCCTCTTGCTAGATATTTGTATCATCGATAGTCACAGGTGAGGTGCCGAAAGACTGCAGGTTGGCAAACGTGCCACTGTTTAAAAAGGACGGTAAAGACAAGCCAGGGAACTATAGACCAGTGAGCCTGACCTCAATGGTGGGCAAGTTGTTGGAGGGAATCCTGAGGGACAGGATGTACATGTATTTGGAAAGGCAAGGACTGATTAGGGATAGTCAACATGGCTTTGTGCGTGGGAAATCATGTCTCACAAACTTGATTGTGTTTTTTTGAAGAAGTAACAAAGAAGATTGATGAGGGCAAAGCAATAGATGTGATCTATATGGACTTCAGTAAGGCGTTTGACAACGTTTCCCATGATTAGCAAGGTTAGATCTCATGGAATACAGGAAGAACTAGCCATTTGGATACAGAACTGGCTCAAAGGTAGAAGATGCAGGATGGTGGTGGAGGATTGTTTTTCAGACTGGAGGCCTGTGACGAGTGGAGTGCCACAAGGATCGGTGCTGGGTCCTCTACTTTTTGTCATTTACATAAACGATTTGGATGCGAGCATAAGAGGTACAGTTAGTAAGTTTGCAGATGACACCAAGA
>NC_057716.1:63702702-63712461 GCF_004010195.1 Chiloscyllium plagiosum
TATAGAGGTTTACAAAATTATGAGGGGCATGGATAGGATAAATCGGCAAAGTCTTTTCCCTGGGGTCGGGGAGTCCATAAACTAGAGGGCATAGGTTTATGGTGAGAGGGGAAAGATATAAAAGAGACCTTAGGAGCAACTTTTTCACACAGAGGGTGGTATGTGTATGGAATGAGCTGCCAGAGGAAGTGATGGAGGCTGGTACAATTGCAACATTTAAGAGGCATTTGGATGGGTATATGAATAGGAAGGGTTTGGAGGGATATGGGCCGGGTGCTGGCGGGTGAGACTAGATTGGGTTGTGATATCTGGTCGGCATGGACAGGTTGGACCAAAGGGTCTGTTTCCATGCTGTACATCTCTATGACTCTATGACTGTATATTGCTGTGCGGATCACCAGATTTTATTGAAGTTGCATTATTTTTCAAAGGCATAATTGACTGTGTCAGCATAGAAATTGCTGGAAAACTCAGCAAGTTTGGCTGCATGTGTGAAGAGAAATCAGAGTTAACAATTCAGGTCGACTGTCTCTTCCCCAGAACTTCCCCAGTGAGGGCCCAAAACGTTAACTCTGATTTCTCTCCACAGATGCTGCCAGGCATGCTGAGCTTTTCCAGCAGTTTCTGTTTTTATTTCTGATTTATAGCATCTGCAGTTCTTTCGGTTTTTATAATTGATTGATTGTATGCATGCCACCCTGCTTTCTTCCAGTGGATTCCCTTTGTGGATTGAAGCAATTTCAGACTACTGTATGGTAATCTGATGCCCAGTTATTAGCAGTACATCATGTAGGTCCTGCCAACTCAACACATTTATGTTATGTCACTGCCTTATACTTTGACTCTGCGCAGCTAGTTGAAAATTAGTTCTTGGACACTGGATTACTCCTTAAGCAAACATGTAGCTCATAACACCTCTTAAAAATAATGCAGTTAATTGCTGTTAAACTACAGCTTTCACTCCTCTGTGACCATTGAAACTCCTAAAGTCGTGGTTCATCAGCCTGGACAGCTCTGATGAGTTGGTCCAAAATATTTCACAGACACTATCTCATGTGATTGTGGTATTCTGTTTGCCTGCTTGATTTTTATGCACAATGAGGAGTGCACATTGGTTTACAAACAGGGAAGGCCTGTTGAGACAGAGGACACCAATGCCTTGGAGCTTGACCAAGGAAATGTATGCTGCCAGACAGTTATCTGCCACCAGATCTGATCAACATCAGTGTCTTGAAGAGATTGTCACCTGAACAAACCTTGCTGCACTGCATTAACAGTCATTTCTATTATCTCTCTACTATCAGAAATACAGGTCATTCTTGGATAACATTCTTGACAAATTATGGATGCTGTTTGGATAACACAAACTTTCTACTAATGGGTATAGCAATTTTCTATAATGATCTTTTACAGTGTGATTTTCCATAGGGGTTTTCCATAGCATGATTTTCTGTAGCACAAGGTTGCTGAGGGACACAATTGTCACGTCATAGTAGAATGACCTGTAACATCTGCCAGCTACAAAAACATGGTTGCTAGATCAGCTCACATTCTAATATCAATAGCCATTTTCTGGGCGGAATCTTATAGATGGCTAAACAACATGGACCATGGTGGTATTTGTGCCAGAGTTGCATGAGAAATCTGACGACACTGATCTTGAGGTCAGGAGCAATTCACTGCACCTTTTGTGCATCTACTGAGCAATGAAGCAACTTTCACACTAGAAACTTGCTAGTTGCCAAAAATGGGGGATTATAATTTGTTAACATCACAACTTGCCCTATCAATATTCAGCATCCTATCTTAACAAATGCACCTCACATTCTGCATATGTCAGCTGTAATAAACCCTCATAATGCACATCCAGTTCACTGGCAGCATATTTCTGCATTTCAAGGTTGCATCTCGGGCTTTGAACCTACTTGGATGCTCACATGATCCTTATCTTGCATTACCTTGCCTTGCCACACAGATACCAGGCTCATAGATTTATTGCCTGCTGGTTAGCACAGACACAAAGCCAGGAAGCTTGTCATGGTTGTCAGCAGTTCTCAATCAAGTCAGGGGAAATAGCCTTCATTCAGGGGTCCAGGCACAGTAAGTCAAGGGCAGCATCCAAAATCAGTTTTAGACACAGTCAGTCAGCCACTTAGTGTAGTTAGGATCTCCACACAAGGGGTGAGAAGCTGTATGTTGGTAAGCCTATTATCCATCTTGACACTATCTGCTGTATTGTAGCCTGGTTTCCTTCTGGGATGAGATGGAAGTGGGTGTTAAGGGAGATGGAAATGGGTAGGCCAGCTGTTATTTTTGGTTCAGGTGGGAAGGTGTCCCAAATGAGTGAGCAGGCAGCATAGAGGTTACCTAGAGTTAGTGGTGTCAGAGGTTGAGCTGACTGACAACAAATAAGGTAAAATGTTACAGACTTTAGATTTAATTCCCTTTCGGCCCAACAAGTCCACACTGACCCTCCGAAGAGTAACCCACCCAGACCCATTTCCCTCTGACAAATGCACCTAACACTATGGGCAATTTAGCATAGCCAATTCACCTAACCTGCACATCTTTGGACTGTGGGAGGAAACCGGAGCACCCAGAGGAAACCCACGCAGACACAGGAAGAATGTGCAAACTCCACACAGAGAGTCACCCAAGGCTGGAATTGAACCTGGGACCCTGGTGCTGTGGGGCAGTAGTGCTAACCACTGAGCCACCATGCCACCCTAATGCATGTTTAGGGCAGCTGGGTGGCTCAGTGGTTATCCCTGCTGCCTCACAGTGCCACAGACCCAGGTTCAATTCCACTCTTGGGCGACTGTCTGTGTGGATATTGCACATTCTCCCCATGTCTGCATGGGTTTCCTCTGGATGCTTTGATTTCCTACCACAGTGAAAGATGTGCAGGTTGGGTGAATTGGCCAAGTTAAATTGCCCATAGTGTTCAGGGATGTGTAAGTGAGGCGTATTAGTTAGGGGAAATGGAAAGTACTAGCATAGGGGAATGGGTTTGGATGGGATACTCTTCGGAGGGTCATTGTGGACTTGTTGGGCCAAATGGCTGGTTTCCACACTGTTGGGATTCTCTGATTCATATATTTCTAAAAATGTTAAAGTATAAACATTGCTGGGAGGTGATTGTGCAATAGTAAAGATAGAGCAAGTGTGAGGGTTTGGAGCGCAGATAATGGCACTTATGTGGGCTGAGTCATTGACCTTCTTCCTAAATTGCTGGGCATTCCTCCAGTGGGCACAAACCAAGTGGAAACCTCAGATCAGGCTACCATGGTCTTGTGTTGTGGCCTCTTGCTAGTTCTGGCAGATTTGGACATCTTGTTTATGTACCACCCCATTCAGGAAGATCTCTAGGTCCCTGCCTGCAAAATAGAAGGCTTGTTTCCCCTTAGCTATCATGTCAGGGACAAATGACAGGAACCATGCAGGGCAGCTCTGGATGGACAGTGCTCGTCCAGGTTCACATTAGCTTTATAAAGGTAAGATGCAAACTCCTATGGATCCTGGAGAACTGAAAAAAAACACAGAGAATGCTGAAGAAATTCGACATATATGGACAGAGAAGCAAAGTTAACATTACGAGTTTGGTGTTACACTTCGTTAAACCTTTTTAAAGATGGCACTGGCATCAGGAAAGCTGGGAAGTTCTGCAATGGTGCATGATCTTGGAATGGAGCATGGTAAGATGGGTTCAGAAACGTCCAAAGGTTTATCACAGCGGCTGGGTGAGTAATTAATGAGGAGAGTTAGGTAAGCTATGGCAAGAAAACGTGCTAGGTCTTGCAGTAAAAAGGCTGGGAAAAAAAAAACTTGATGCGACCAGTACTTAGCCAAAACAACCTGACATTCTACTTAATGCTTTCAAACCATGGTATTGGTCCACTGATGTACAAGCTATTTCCCATTCCAGTACAAAATTCTTGGAGCAGATCAACGTGTTCCCTTTAATAACTGCACCATGAAGCAGAACTTACTTTAAATAAATGTGAGGTGCTGTAGTTTGAAAATGCAAATCAGGGCAGGACTTATACACTTAATGATAAGGTCCTGGGGAGTGTTACTGAACAAAGAGACCTCAGAGTGCATGTTCATAGTTCGCAGGTGGGTAGGATAGTGAAGAAGACATTTGGTATGCTTGTCTTTATTGATCAGTGTGTTAGGTGTAACAGTTAGGAGGTCATGCTGCAGCTGTACAGGACATTGATTAGGTCATTATTGGAATAATGTGTGCAATTCTGCTTTGTCCTGCTACAGGAAGGATAGTGTGAAACTTGAAAAGGTTCAGAAAAACATTGACAAAGATGTTGTTAGGGTTGAAGGGTTTGTGCAATAGGGAGATGCTGAATAGATTTGGGCTATTTTCCCTGGAACATCAAAGGCTGAGGGGTGACCTTATAGAGCTGTATAAAATGGTGAAGGGCATACAATAGGGTAAATGCACAAGGTCTTTTCCCTGAGGTGGAGAAGTCCAAATCTAGAGAACATAGGTTTTACGGTGAGAGGAGAAAGATTTAAAAGGGATCTAAGGGGCAACTTTTTCACATAGAGGGTAATGCATGAGTGGAATGAGCTGCCAGAGGAAGTGGTGGGGGCTAGTACAGTTATAACATTAAAAGGCGTCCGAATGGGTATGTGAATAAGAAGTGTTTAGAGAGATATGGGCCATATGCTGGCAAATGGGAATAGATTAATTTAGGATATCTAGTCAGCATGGATGAGTTGAACCGAAGGGTCAGGGTTTCTGTGCAGCATATCCCTATGACTCTATGAACTGCTCCCCTAACAGATGCTCCTTGAAAGATGGAACATTGTGGTGGTTCAATCAAAGGATTTTGAAGTACCCTTTTTCATACAGAAAGGAATTAGCTGTTGACTGCTTTCTGACAAGAGAGAAAAAAAATTTAGCTGATTGGTTGAAGACTTGCAGAAGTGTTTTCATCGTTGCTAGCACCAATTTTCATTCCTGTTGTCCGACTTCCCTGCTGCTGAACTGCACTTCTGCTGATGTCTGAAACAGTAGGTTTTGGAAGATGATCCCTCAGCTTTCCAAAGGAGTGATTGTGATGTAGTGATAAAATACGAGTAATCCAGAACCCCATCTAATGTTCTGAGGGTATGTGTTTGCACTTCTGCCATGTCAGATAATGAAATTTCAATTCGGTAAAATTTCTGGAATTAAAAGCTAACTCAGTGGCAGCCATGTAACCATTGTTGATTATTGTTAAAAACTGATCTGATTCATACTTTGGGGAAGGAAATCTGCCATGCATACTTGGTATGGGCTTTGTGTGTTTCCAGACCCACAACAACGTGGTTGACTTTCGATAGTCCTCTGAAATGGTCGAACAAGCCACTCAGGTCAAGGGCATTTGCTGGCCTAGCCAGCTATGCCATGTTTTGTGAGTGAATTTTAAAAAGGGCAAAGAGGATATTTGAGTTCAGAGCCTGAAGAGTTCCAACATGATCATCCTTCAGATTCATAATTAATATTTTCTCAACTTCGGAAGGAAGGGTTTAACTGCAAAGAGTTTAAGTTGATTATGTACACCATGAGTGTCTGTGACATGACGAAAATGCCACAAAAGGTCTACACTTTCTACCATAGTCTTGAGGCCCTAAAGTCCAAGATCCACCAAAACCTGCTCATTTGTGTTGAGTAAATCCTCTGGTAATTCCCACAATTTTCTTTTTAATCATGGGGGAGAATTATTTCATAGATGGTGCTCAACATGCTAAGAGTAACCATGCCTTGTTAACTATAGTTCCTTCTTACGGCTCACACCGAAAAACAAAAATTGCTGGAGAATCTCAGCAAGTATCTGTGAGAGAAAACAGTCAATATTTCAGATCCAGCAACCCTTTCGCAGAGCTGCTAACTTTTCCAGCTATTTGTTTTTGTCTCAGATTTCCAGCATTTGCTGTTCTTTGTATTTTCACTAAACAAAATCAGAAATTGCTAGAAAAAGTCAGGTTCTGAGTTCTCTGAAGCTCTGAAGAACTTCTGAAAAAGAATCACTGGACCCACAACATTCAGTCTGCTTTCCCTCCTCAGATGCTGCCAGACCTGCTGAATTTTTCCAGCTATTTCTGTTTTTCTGTGAGTACGAGAGTTAAGCAGCAATTGGAGAAGTAGGAGCGAAAAATGATAGCATAAATATAATTGATTTTAATTATCCAGAAATAGATAATAAAAGAGGAAGTGTTATGAAGTAATGAAAACAAGAACAAAAGTTAAATCCATGTATTTTAATGTCTCTTTGACATTTTCACTTAGCTTCAAGTACTAACTTTTTTTGAATGAAAGATGCATCAGTTAAAATAATGAGCTAAATAGCTGTACATTCTGAAGCTATAAAGCATTTCTCCCAGATCTTCTTTTTTTTTATTAAATATGTCTGTGGTCTATTTGTTATCCAAAATATAGACTGCAGGTACTCTTTAATAACTGCCAAGGCATGAACCCTAAATATCAACATTATTAAGTCAAAACACAGAGTTAAAAATATTCATGACCTTTACAACACCAATGTACTAACAGTGCACAGTTTAATTTACTCTTGGTGTGTTACAAACCTTGCTATACTTGCATTCAATTTTTATTATTTTCAAATATCCATATTTAGCAAAAGCTAAATGTGGACATTACTTGCACATTGGAGATTAAGTAAATGTTGGATTGGGTCAGGGTGGTGTGGGAATGTCTGCTCAGGAGGGACTCTGTTGGATCAGGTCAGAATGTCTGGTCATTGGTGTGGAATGGAGTCCCGAAAGGAGAGTGTCATGACGGGTTGGGACAGGGTGGGGTGGTGCCTCTCTAGCAGTGTTCAGGTCAGAGAGGGGATGATGTCGGGTCTTGGGCTGGGGGTGGGAGACCAGATTGGACGGACTTTGTGCAGGTTCCTGAGATGTTGGATTTGAGGTGTTGGGTTCGGACAAGGTTTAATTACATTGTGTTGTTAGCAGAGAAAGGGAGGGGTGCATCGAGGCTTTAATTTAATCATTACTCAGGAGTTAAAGTCGAGTTTTAATCCCCTATAACATTTCCTGGGTAACTATTCAGCTTAAGTGAGTTGGAGTCTTCCACAATCTGTAAAATTTGTGTTCTCTTTAGGAGAGTGACAGATGCAGGGAGTTGCCCATCAGAATTTAATTCCTTCAGAGTCCTATGTCAGGATTTCCACAGCACAATTTCAGTCCATGCTGCAGAAACTACTATCTAACCATAACAATGTTTGAGCAAGTGACTTTAATAATTAGAATGGACTGAAATCTTAACTACAAAGAAATGATTCAGAATAAATATTGAGCTTGATTCTGTTGTCGCTAGTCAGACAGTTTGTTATCAAGTGGGTATTTGACTATGGAGAATACCTGTAATCCATGGAAATGTACATCAGTATGAACCAATTCCTGTAGTATTAGGGGGTTGAGTAAGATATTGTAAATCTAAATAACTTCCACACAAATCCATTTTATTTATCATAAAGCTAGTTCAAATGGTTTAAACAATAAGTAGCTTGAAAAGGATTATAATAAATCCTACCCTCAGCAGATGTAATCTCACTCAACCACAAAATGCAAACACAGTTGAATGAGCCACAGATTTTTGAAAAATCAATGTGTTTCTATGGAGATTTGACAATATACTTGAAGCATTTTCTGTATCAAAGTGCGAGTCGTATTTACTTTCTGCATTTGATAAAATTGTTGAGAATTAAATTGAATAACACCCCCCAAACTAGGCAGGGTTCTCACAATATGTTCCTTCCTATGCAAAGTTCCTTCCCAGGCAAAGTTTCTGCTGCCTGCTCGATTCTATAATTGCACCAGTTGAGGGTGGCTGTATGCCTCAACAGGGTCAGAACCTCATAATAGATTCAAACTATTTAAGGTGAGCCCAACACCAACTTGATCTGCTTAAAACAGAGGAGCACTTCTGCTGCAGCAAGTGCTGAAAGCAGCTGGAGGAGAAGGCCTGAGCAGAAAGTACTTGGAATAATGGTGTGACAGTGCAGGGATAATGCTCCAAGGTTCTTTGTGCAGCACTGGATGTCTTTGTTCAATAGTCAGACAGAAGAGATCTCATCTTTCCAAAGGGAATGAGCAGACTCTGCAAACAAACACTGCAAAGGCATTTGGAACAGATAACAATTGCAACCAATTCCTAAGGACACTGATGCAGTGCAGGAAAATGTTACACTTCATGTGATCAACATAATCTTTGAATACCTTATCCTTAGAACCGAATCACATACCAAATATTTCTATCAATTCTGACTCATATTTCACTTTTTTTGTTCTTTGACATCCTCACTCACTTTCTGCCCCTGCAACTCTTACAGCTGCCAGCCATTCAAGGCACACTAACTGAACAAATTGAATCATACTCCTCCAAGCTCTTTATCTTTCTCCTACAGGATAAGACTGCACACTACTATAGCCAGCAACAGAGGACCAGGTGTGGATACACATGGATGCATATCTTCAACCTGACTTAAGATGCATTGTCATATATCAAGGCACAGCCATTACAGCACTTAGATTGAAACTATCAAAGAAGTTGATATGCTGTTATTGAATTCATCTCTGACTTCCTATTTCACCCACATTGCTCAATCTTTCCTGATTAACAAGCTGCAGATTAAATAATTATGCCCCTCTTACTTTCCTTCCCCTCCCTTCTCTCACTGCAAACTTGTCCTTCAGCCTTTTGCATTTCTTAGCCAGGCAGTGTTGCAGAAACAGACATGGAACAGTGAGAGAAGACTGTTGAATAATACCATCACGAGTCCTGACACATTCAGTCACCAGCTCCGATGCTAATGTCATGCCAACTTTAGAAGGCTGTTTAGTAGTGGAATCTGTACATGTGGAGATGCCACACATGATTGGTATATAGACATGGCAAGGGCAAAGGGCAGTGCACATGCCAGCCTGTCTGAGTGGCAGCTGCTAGCAGAGCAGAAATTCACCTACGTGATACATTGAAAATGGTAAAACACAAACTGTATTTTTAGGGAATGTTGTTGCAGTACATCTTTTCATTTAGATGTATATGCAGGTAGTGGCATTTGGCACTATGGATAAGCCAGCTATCCTGACTGTAGACCAGAATGCCATGCTACAACTAGTCAACCTGACCTATGGGCACCCGTATGGGCCCCAGCTAGGCCTGTCTCTTTGGCCACGTAGAACAGTCCATCTTCTGTATTTACACTGGCACCACTCCCCACCTCTTCCTCCGCTACATTGATGACTGCATTGGCGCCACCTCATGCTCCTGCGAGGAGGTTGAGCAATTCATCAACTTCACCAACACATTCCACCCTGACCTTAAATTTAACTGGACCATCTCTGACACCTCCCTCCCCCTCCTGGACCTCTCCATCTCCATCAGTGACGACCGACTTGACACTGACATTTTCTACAAACCCACCGACTCCCACAGCTACCTGGATTACACCTCTTCCCACCCTACCTCTTGCAAAAATGCCATCCCATATTCCCAATTCCTCCGCCTCCGCCGTATCAACTCCCAGGAGGAGCGGTTCCACCATAGAACACACCAGATGGCCTCCTTCTTTAAAGACCGCAATTTCCCTTCCCACGTGGTTAAAGATGCCCTCCAACGCATCACGTTCACATCCCGCACCTCCGCCCTCAGACCCAACCCCTCCAAACCCTTCCTATTCATATACCCATCCAAATACCTCTTAAATGTGGCAATTGTACCAGCCTCCACCA
>NC_057716.1:63712782-63727271 GCF_004010195.1 Chiloscyllium plagiosum
TGTCCCATGACCTGTCCTACCTGCCTATCTTCCTTCCCACCTATCCACTCCACCCTCCTCTCTGGCCTATCACCTCCATCCCCACCCCCATTCACCTATTGTACTCTATGCTACTTTCTCCACACCCCCACTGCCCTCTCATTTATCTCTCCACTCTGCAGTATTCCTGATGACGGGCTTTTGCCCAAAACATAAATTTTCCTGCTCCTTGGATGCTACCTGATCTGCTGTGCTTTTCCAGCACCACTGTAACCTAGACTCTGGTTAACCTGACCTGTCAATGGGGCAGGACATATTCAGGGATGGCACTTTCCATGAGCATTTTTAAAAAGAGAAGTTGATGAGCTCTCATCTCTTGGCAGAAGAGAAACGTCAGTCCCTACTCTATCAATCAGTGGATGGTGAACAGGCAGGTCTTGCTGATGTCATCTGCTTAAGTATGGCGATGCAAAGAAATTTGCAACTACAGACACCGTCATCAGCTATTGGCAGTGCTATCCTTAGCTTGCTTTGAGATTGTAGGCTTTCCTGCAGGATGTGGTGGATTTCGATGAGAAGCTCCTTCATTAAAACAAGTCAATGTGTGCACTGCATCTTGCTTGTTTGGAGGAAAGAGAAATGCTCCCAGAACATTTCACTTTGACAGAGAAGGCCTCCTGCTGTGAATCCTTTTCCCCTTACTCCTTCCCTCCAGATGTAACTTGCCTTTTTCTGTGCCGCCCCATCTCTACCTGCCTTGTGCTGCAGGCTAAGAAAGTATTAACTACAGCCCCCATGACAGGAAGAAGTGAATGTTGGAATGTTTAGTTCAAATGTTCTGTTGTTAAATCAGTGTTGCAGATCTGTCAACTTTGCATACAGCTGATATACTTTCTCTGAACCAACATGGACTATCTGTCTATAATAACATGAAGCATGGCCGAAACCAGAACTGTACGTAGGCAGCGTTATCCAAGGTTATACTGGACTTTAAAATGCACCTGCAGTATTGCAAATGTGAGCACTACACAATCTGATTTTGTGATTATTTACTGTTACAGCTTTCAAATTTATTATAACATTATTTGTTTATTTTAGCAGTTTTTAATAACATTATTTTGTTTGCATTTTGCAGAACTTGAAGAATCTCGACAGAAGTGTCCTCCATGCTGGTATAAATTTGCAAACACTTTCTTGATCTGGGATTGCCATCCAAACTGGCTAAAAATAAAGGAAATTGTTCATTTAATTGTAATGGACCCATTTGTGGATCTCGCTATTACTATCTGCATTGTGCTGAACACTGCTTTTATGGCAATGGAGCATTATCCAATGACAAAGCGCTTTGAGGATGTACTCACATATGGGAATTTGGTATGTATTTGCCTACAAGAAAGTCTTCCACACTTCTTAGGTGGGCGTTAGTTTGTTAAGGCCAATATTTATTTATTTTTAACCAATTAATTCAGTGTGGCTTGCCAAACAAGGGGAACATTTTTAACACAGTAATTAAATTATTGATGTTGAAATGATAATTTTCAATGTGGTTTTTGAATATTTTCTGTTAAGCTATTGTAGAACACTACAGTAACAATTTGATAGATTTATTTATTCCATTTGAATGTCAACAATTAAAAATATTACAGTTTACCAACATCTACATTGCAGTTCATTAAAGTGAGCATTTAATGCAGACTAAAAATTAAACTTTCACCAATATACAGGAGAATCATTATACAGGAGAATACAATGCTGTGAAAATGTAGATGGTTGCAATAAAAGGATTCAAAATTAAAGCTAAGCAAATCACTTTTTGGTGATGAGTGTACAAATAATGACTGTTACTCAGATTGTATTGGAATTTTCAGCTCAAACTGAAAAAAATCAATTTTTTTAGCAGGTGCATTTATTTTAACTGATACTTACCATTAAAAACACATTATAGTAAAATCCAGGTTTACAAATAGAATATAAGTAAATGTGAAAAAGTAGAAGATTAAACATCTGATTGATTGCCATTGTGCTATTTTTCCATTAAAATTAGTAGAAACTGACTGCAAAGTTCAAGAGATAAATATGAATACTGCTGTTTGTAAGAACATTCTGATCCTCAAAAGATTTCAATTTCTCCATCATTTTATTATATTTGACTGATCATATGAGAGGTTGGGTCAGAAATTTCACTGTATGCAATTTTCAGTGAAATGTGAAAAAAACAACAATAATAATCCCCTTCTGTTCACCCAGGTATTTACTGGTATTTTTACTGGTGAAATGATTTTCAAAATCATAGCACTGGATCCTTATTACTACTTCCAAGAAGGGTGGAATATTTTTGATGGCATCATTGTGAGTCTCAGTCTAATGGAACTTGGTCTCGCTAATGTGGAAGGACTATCTGTGCTGCGATCTTTCCGATTGGTAATTGTACATTTTTCGTATTAAACTATTTTTTACTGACTGTATTCTAATACTACAACGTGACAGTTCATTGTAAATCCCTTTATGTTCACTTTTGAAAAATTAAATTTTCTATTTTAATTGATTTTATGCAACAAAAGTTACATGTGAGCACTTCAGAAGGTAACTGGTAAAGCTATTGAAGAAAGAAATATTATGCGAATGAATAATCTTTGGAATGAACTATTGTTTTTCAGCTCAGAGTTTTTAAATTGGCAAAGTCATGGCCAACCCTGAACATGCTGATTAAAATTATTGGCAACTCAGTAGGTGCTTTGGGCAACTTGACTTTGGTGTTGGCCATCATTGTCTTCATCTTTGCTGTGGTGGGCATGCAACTCTTCGGTAAAAACTACAAGGAATGTGTGTGTAAAATTGACAAGGACTGTATACTGCCTCGCTGGCACATGAGCGACTTCTTTCATTCCTTTCTAATTGTGTTCCGTGTGTTGTGTGGAGAATGGATTGAGACAATGTGGGACTGCATGGAAGTTTCTGGGCAATCTCTGTGCCTCATTGTCTTCATGATGGTCATGGTAATTGGTAATCTGGTGGTAGGTAACAAAACATTTTTGAACCTCGTACAGTTAGAATAGTTAAAACAAAAATAAAAATGACTAATATTAAAAGTTAAATATTGATAATAGTACTTGTATAAATTTAATTTTAGCACGTTATTTGAAATTTTTTTGGAAATAGTTTAAAAATCATTGCTTAAGTTTGGCCATATAATATTGTCTTAGGAGAAGTCAGTTCCTGGTATATATGTTTTTATGTTCATAGGTAAACATTGCATGTTCAGTGAAATACTTGAATAATGTAAAATACAAAAATATTGCGAAATCTTGAAGTAAAAACAGAGAAGGTTTTATGTTTCCTATTTTATGTATAATTTATAGTATCAATTAGAATATTGATATGTTTATACTTTTTGAACTCCAGGTATTGAATTTATTTTTGGCTTTGCTACTGAGCTCATTCAGTGCTGACAACCTTGCTGCTACAGATGACGACAGTGAAATGAATAACCTACAGATTGCTGTGGGGAGGATACAGAAAGGCATTGATTATGTTAAAAGAAATACGCGAGAATTAATTCATAGAGTTTTTATCAGGAGGAAAGTCACAGAAGACATCAAACCTCTTGATGATTTGCATAGCAAGAAAGACATTTATATCTCAGATCATGCAGCTGTTGAAATCACTAAAGACATTGACTATCATAAGGATGGAAATTGCACCACCTGTGGAATTGGCAGTAGTATGGGGAAATACAATACTGACGAAAATGACTATATGTCCTTTATTCACAATCCAAGCCTCACTGTTACTGTTCCAATAGCTGTGGGGGAGTCAGACTTTGAAAACCTAAACACAGAAGACTTCACTAGTGAATCAGACCTAGAAGGTAGCAAAGAGGTAAGAAGATATTTTCTTTTTCTTGTGTGTATAATAAATCAAGGTGCATTATAGTTATGTGTCATAATCTTTCATGTTAAGGTAAGACTGTTATGGTTCAATATTTTCAGCAGTTTTAATGAATGCCTGTAGATAACACATGTAAGAAATGGAAGCAGTACAACATTTGGACCTTTTGAGCCAGCTCCATTAATTAGTGAAATCTACTCCTACTTTGACACCATTTTTCTGCACCATCCCTGTATTATGTGATTTTTTTTAAAAAATGTGTTAGGCAATCAAACTTAATCTTGAATGTACTTAACAGCTGAGCCTCAGGGGGAGAAAATTCTGAAGATTCATCTCTCTCTGAATGAAAAGACTTCTTCCTCATCTCAATTCTGAATGATTATCTCTTATTCTAAGATAGTGTCCCTGGTTCAAACCCACCAACCAATGGGCACATCGTACATCTATTCTGTTACCCCCTGTAAAAATGTGTATGTTTGAATGAGGTTATCTGTCATTGGTTTAAACTCTCAAGATTTAATTTGTCCTCAAAGGACAAATCTTATCTCTCAGAAGTTGTTTGGTATGTCTTTGTAGCACTCTCTCTATGGCAAGCATCTTTTTCTTTAAAGAGACTAACAGTGTTTAACCAGCCAAAAATTTATAAATTACAAGATAGTGTATTTAAACATCACAATTTATCTTAAAACTGATGACCAGTTATATAAAGGTTGTATGATTTTTTAGAAATATAGTTGCATGTTTCCAAATATGTTTTAATCCATTTATCTTAAAGAATTACCAACAATGTAATAGAAAAGAATATTTTTAATGCTTTATATTTCTAATACTGTTGCACAACAATATATAATTACAATAAATTGAAAATGACATGACTGTGTATTATCATCTTTCTGTTTTTATTAGTTCTTTACGATACTCCAAATCAAAAAAGAATAGCATTATTGCAGAGATGAATACTTTAATAAAACTGTTCAATGCTATTTTTAGCTTGACATTGATTTACCTAATACTAATAAAAAAGATTCCATTAAAAAACAGTTTTTACATGAATTTGTTTGTTCCTGATACCTTCTCTCCTTCTCAAAACCTGTAAAATTCCATAGTTTCTCCCAATTCTGCCCTCACCACCAATTATCAGGTTGATGTCTAAGTGGGATGGATTTATGGCTTCCTCAAATCATCCTAATCCAAGTTCTAGCCACTCAGCAACTCTCACCCATTGTACTCTATGCTACTCTCTCCCGACCCCCACCCTCCCCTAGCTTATCTCTCCACGCTTCAGGCTCTCTGCCTTTATTCCTGATGAAGGGCTTTTGCCCGAAACGTCGATTTCGCTGCTCGTTGGATGCTGCCTGAATTGCTGTGCTCTTCCAGTACCACTGATCCAGAACTTCACTTTGATGCAATGGCTGCTGACTATAAGAGCTGATCTTCCATAGGCACTGCTATCTCAACTTTAAAAATTACTTCCCTCCTCAAAAAGTACATTTTTCACTCTACCACTATCTGTTACAACTCCAAAGTTTTCTTTTTCATCCTGAGATCCTCAGGTGCATTGTTGTCTTCAGTCCTTTCAGTTTAGTGTAAATCATAACAATGAGGCTGCTGGGCAAAAATTGGCAATTACAATCTTGACGATAATCAATACATCCTATTATAGTCATAGAGTCATATGGCATGGAAACAGACACTTTGATCCAAACAGTTCATGCTGACTAAACTAGTCCCACCTGGCTGCACATACCCATATCTCTCTAACCATTTCTTATTCATGTGTTTATCTAAATATCTTTTAAACATTGTAATTGTACCTACATACATCACTTCCACACATGAACTGTGTAAAATAAAAACTCTCCCCATGCCTTTTTAAATCTTTTTCCTCTCACCTTAAAAATATACACCTGACTCTTGAAATTCATACTCTGGGGGAAAGAAAAACTTACCTGCTAATCAGCTTGTCTGTACTCTTATTATTTTATAAACCAATTTAGGGTAACCCCTCAACCTCCGATGCTCCAGTGAAAAAAACCCTAGCTTCTCCTTACAACTGAAGCCCTCCATCCTGGCAAATGTCTTCTCAACTTTCTCCAGTTAAATAATATCCTTCCTACAACAGGAAGATCAGAGCTGTTATCTGTCCTTGCTGTTCTTTGCCCCCTTATAGGCTTCAGTATGGCTCAACTACTCCATTGCACTGCCCCAACTGCCTTTCATTATACTCCTCTCATTGTATCACATCTACATATCCAGCATGTATACTGTAACGTCTATCCTTCCTGCATCCCTATACCCCTGTCAAGTCTCCTTTTCGCGTGCTCCAGTCAACAACTATTTAAATGTTAAGTCAGTTTCCATAAGTAACTTGGTAATCCTAGGTTGAGCTTCTAACCTGTGCTATGCTAATCACCGAGGCCACCTGCTTCCATTTGTTTATGATCTCATACTGGTTTTCTGACTCCGCTCCACTGTCGTAGAATCTTACCCATTTCATCTTCATCCTCTGGTTGAGATTCTACAGCCTACCATATAGCATCTACCTTTCCCAGACTAAATCTAGCTTTTTTTATTGTCATTCTGATCTCAGCAAGCAATGTGTTCTCAAATATATTCATTTTAAAAAATTGATCCTCTCTTCCAAATTCCTTTTTGGTATAACACCTCAAAATTGTTCATATTATTTTGCACTTTCCATTCTTCCTCTAAGGCCTGTGTGTTTAATTTGTCCTCTTCTGTGCTTTAAGGTAATAGACGTCAGCTATATGAGCCCTGAGATTCTCTTTTCAATACCCCTCTTGCCTCTCTTAAATCCCTTTCCACTTTCAAATATCTCAGCAACCTGTACTTTCAACCAAACTTTACAATAAGTTTCCAAACTCAGGTTTTGTAATAAGAATCAGTTCAGTGGTGTATTTTTTTAATGTACCAAATGTTTAACCTGCATATACTGACCAATTTATTTGCTTTCTGATGGTATTTTGAATGTATTCTTAAATATTTAAAAGCTTTGTGTCATGTTTTAAACTACCAGCATTTGTGAAATGCACAATATTTTACCCTGTCCTACATGAAGCACAATTGTAGATCGGTCTTATCTTTCAATAGATGCATGGTGTGGTGAACCATTAGAGTAGAATACTATTATGAATGCATTTTAAAAGTGCCAATCAGCCTATTTAACAAGTTTCAAGATAATGTGAGCTGTTAGTTATATTTTGTCAGAACTGTTGGATTAGTCATTTAATACTGTTCAAAACCAGAGAAATGAAAAAATGAATTAATATAACAGAATGTTGCAATGCTGACAAAATACTGTTTCAACTGGTTTAAGAAAATTACCAAATTGATTTTCTACAAAATGTCATTGGTGATCCTGCTGAATAATTCAGTGAAACTGGTTATCCATAAGCATCTCCAGAACATGTTATTGAATAAGCCAGACATCAGGTAAAGTTTTACTTTGTTCATGGAAAACTAGGAAGGATGTGTAAAATGATATTATAAGCTGCTACAAACAGCCTCTCATCTGACAAAATAAATTACTATTACCACCATCATTTTCCATACATATTTTGTTAAGCGATAACTCTTCTCCTCTGCACACCCTACATGCCTAAACCATTGGTCACGTGTTGGCAAGAAGAAAAATCTTTGAATCGTTGGTGCAAAATGCCTTTTCTGATGTGTAACTCTACATAGATTCTTGTGAGATTTCAGAACGTGTGTACTAAATAGAAATGTTGATTTTGTGCATAAAAGAATTTTGTCAAAATATATGTGCTTGAGAACTTGTGGATACTTGAATATATTGAACAAGAATGACCAGTCTGGAAGCAATAATAATCTGATACTATTAATAAAATATTGAATATTTTGTTAGATCTTATAATTATTTATTGTAATTATTCAATTTAATCCTGGTTGTAATACTTACAAATTATGTTATATCCAATCCCTCATGACAATTGAGATTTTTTAAACTTTTTGGTGGATGTGTTCAAAACTGATAGAGCTGATTCTGAGGAGTGAAGTCATCCACAGTAACATGGAGGTGGCAGGGATCATACCCACACAAACATTAGTGAATCAGTTTATTATAATGGCAATCCAAAGGTTTTTATACGACTAATTCTCTCGTGTCAGCTCACAGATTACCAGACTTATTGAATTCAATTAATAAAACACCATGGGGGAAATTGTACTCGCAATCACTGTGTTACTAATTAAGTAACCCTAAACCTACTCTCCCCAAATTAGAATATCTGAGCAATATATCACAACAATACTACCTTTGATTTGAGCAGACTGCTGCATCTTCTGGCCTTGTGAAAAAAAAACCTTTTTCCTCAAGAAATTTCTCAACAATCTTTATACTTTTTGCTCCACATTTAACATGTTTAATGTAATTTTCTAAATCTGGTTTTTATTTCAACTGGGAGACATTTAGAAGATAAACACTGCATCCGATAATGGTAGTGCAAGGTGAGAGATTTCAGCATCAAGTACAGACAGAAACAGAATCTGATAACAAAATCAGAATAGAAATAAAAGCAGTAATTGAGACTGCAGTGTTTTTGGGGAAGGCCAAAATGATGCAAGAATAAAGGAAACATGAAAACAGTCAAGTCAAATAATATGGTGTTCATCATCAAAGGGAGTGTATTCCATGACAGGTGGTTGTTTAAATTAGAAATGTGTACCTATTTATAAAACAATATCAGTAATTACCCAATCATAAACTCTTGGTAGAAAGATCTAATGAATTTTCATCATATTGTTTGATTTAAGAAAACACACAAAGCATGAAAAAAAGGCTTCCAAACTTATGCTTTCAAAACCAAATTGAAGTTTCAATATGAGATTGCTTTTAGAAATTATGCAGAAATTATAGGCTATTCACAATAAATGTCAGTTCAATGTGCTGGACTTATGCTTTGTTTTGAATTTAATTTGAATCAACTTGTCTGAATACATTTTAGAAACATTTTGTAAGTTTAGTGTCACATTAACTCGTAGTTCTCTTTGTGGTATTTGCTTTTCTAATAATTGCGGAATTCACCTAGACTTCAAAGTAGATTTAAGTCATTACTTGAGCAGTAACTTAAATGTGACAAAGTGAAACGTTCTTGAAAAGTGCTAGCTTAAATTGTCAAAAACACTCAGACATGTGTGTATATATCTTACATTGTTATGAGAAGTATTTACTTAACACTACACTAGTTTAAAAAACAATTGTCAAGATTAGAGTGGTGCTGGAAAAGCACAGCAGGCCAGGCAGCATCCGAGGAGCAGGAAAATTGATGTTTCAGGCAGGAGCCCTTCATCAGAAATGAGGCTGGGACCCTCATTCGTGATGAAGGGCTTCTGCCCGAAACGTCAATTTTCCTGCTCCTCGGATGCTGCCTGACCTGCTGTACTTTTCCAGCACCACTCTAATCTTGACTCTGATCTCCAGCATCTGCAGTACTCAGTTTCACCTAGTAAAAAGAAATTGTATCTAGTTGAAATGAATGGATTGCAATCCGTGAAAATACGTGAGATTTGATTTTATGTACACAAACATTGACACAAAGCACCAAAGAAAACAACAGGCACTGAAAAGACATCAGGCACTTAGACAGATTATGCTCTATTTATGGGATTGTCAATTTTCGAACATTCACTTATCATAAACCGAAATATGGATAATAGACAATAGGTGCAGGAGTAGGTCATTCTGCCCTTCGAGTCTGCACCACCATTCAATATGATCATGGTTGATCATCCTTAATCAGTATCCTGTTCCTGCCTCATCCTCATAACTCTTGATTCCACTATCCTTGAGAGCTCTATCCAACTCTTTCTTAAATGAATCCAGAGACTGGGCCTCCACTGCCCTCTGGGACAGAGCATTCCGCACAGCCAGCACTCTCTGGGTGAAGAGGTTTCTCCTCATCTCTGTCCTAAATGGTCTACCCCGTATTTTTAAGCTATGTCCTCTGGTTCGGCACTCACCCATTAGCGGAAACATGTTTCCTGCCTCCAGAGTGTCCAATCCTTTAATAATCTTATATGTCTCAATCAGATCCCCTCTCAGTCTTCGAAACTCAAAGGTATACAAGCCCAGTCGCTCCAATCTTTCAGCGTAAGGTAGTCCCACCATTCCAGGAATTGACCTCGTGAACCTACACTGCACTCTTCACTAGCCTTCTTCACTACCTGCTGTACCTGCATGCTTACCTTCATTGACTGGTGTACAAGAACACCCAGATCTCTTTGTACTGCCCCTTTACCTAAATTGATTCCATTTAGGTAGTAATCTTCCTTTCTGTTCTTGCCACCAAAGTGGATAATCATACATTTATCCACATTAAACTGCATCTGCCATGCATCTGACCACTCACCTAACCTGTCCAGGTCACCCTGTAATCTCCTAACATCCTCCTCACATTTCACCCTGCCACCCAGCTTAGTATCCTCAGCAAATTTGCTAATGTTATTATTAATACCATCTTCTATATCATTAACATATATTGTAAAAAGCTGCCGGTCCCAGCACTGATCCCTGCGGTACCCCACTGGTCACTGCCTGCCATTCCGAAATGGAGCCGTTTATCACTACTCTTTGTTTCCTATCAGCCAACCAACTTTCAATCCAAGTCAGTATTTTGCCCCCAATACCATGCGCCCTAATTTTGCTCACTATGTGGGACTTTATCAAAAGCTTTCTGAAAGTCCAGGTACACTACATCTACTGGATCTCCCTCGTCCATCTTCAGAGTTACATCCTCAAAAAATTCCAGAAGATTAGTCAAGCATGATTTCCTCTTCATAAATCCATGTTGACTCTGACCTATTCTGTTACTACTATCCAGATGTGTCGTAATTTCATCCTTTATAATAGACTCCAGCATCTTTCCCACCACTGAGGTCAGATTAACTGGTCTATAATTTCCTGCTTTCTCTCTCCCACCTTTCTTAAAAAGTGGTACAACATTAGCCACCCTCCAATCCGCAGGAACTGATCCTAAATCTATCGACCTCTGGAAAATAATCACCAACGCTTCCACGATTTCTCGAGCCACCTCCTTCAGTATCCTGGGATGTAGACCATTAGGCCCCAGGGACTTATCAACCTTCAGACCTAACAGTCTCTCCAACACCAATTCCTGGCAAATATAAATTCCCTTCAGTTCAGGTCCTTCAGCCACTGTTACCTCAGGGAGATTGCTTGTGTCTTCCCCAGTGAACACAGATCTGAAGTAACAATTCAATTCTTCTGCCATTTCTTTGTTCCCCGTAATTTATTCCCCTGTTTCTGTTTTCAAGTGCCCAATTTTAGTCTTAACCATTTTTTTGCCTTTCACATACCTAAAAAAGCTTTTAATATCCTCTTTTATATTTTTGGCCAGTTTACCTTCGTACCTCATTTTTTCTCTGCGTAATAAAAGGTAACTCGTGTTTGAAAGCAGAATTAGTCCTCTTTAGTTGACTGTCACATGGACAAAACACCCATTATCAATGTCCACAGTATCTGAAATCTATGAAATTAAAAACTGAACAGAATGGAAGATAATAGAGGGGTCATCCCTGCCGAGGATTAATACACGACATGTATGCTGCATTTCCTGTGCCTGGCTTTGTCATTGTGGCATGGAACTTGGTTCCAGAGAGCCTCCCACCTACTTAACTCATTAATAGCCAGAAAATCCCCCGAAGCTATTTTTTTCTAATCAACTTGTTCAGAGATGTCATTACACACCTCTGGAGCAGGTGAGACTTGAACTTAGGTCTCCCAGTCCAGGAATAGGAACATTACCTCTGCACCACAAGACAATCCTTAATCATATTGTGGCTGCATGGCTCAATAATGTAGGCAGCCAAACTGATCTAATTCTCTATTCATCTCTGGGAAACTTTCCAAGAACAGAAGTAGAGATAGCTTCTCTGCTGTAGGCAATTGGAGGTGGGGTGAGGGAGGTACTGCCTGTGGTTTAGAGCTGTAACTCCATGATCCAACGGTGGAGCCAGGAACAGGAAATTCTCCTCCATATTTTAATTTCATAAAAATGTGGCTCCCTTCTACTGAACTGACCCACCGCAACAAGGCTGGGAAAATCCAGCCCTCGATTTCGTTAAGAAAGGAAGGGATGTATTTCCCACATAAGTTACAAAATGATGTGAAGTCTTGCATGGTATTCTATGTGAGAAGATGGAAAGTACTTATGTTTTTTGAATATTATCATGGAAAATATTTTTTTAAATGAATCAACTTCTGTCAGTCTTCATACCACAAATAGCACAGTTTCATGTCCAAAGTAGTGTAGTGCAATATATCATACATTGTACACCTAACAATGATATACTCTTACATTTTCAGAAAAGCAGATCATACTTCAAAATAATTCAATATGCATAACTTGGTAAGAATTTCATTTGAGCTCTTTTCCGATAAAACATAGCGCTTATAAATTATTCCTGCGCTCATTGGAAAATAAATCCAAATAATTTAGAATGAGGGGAGCACAGATTTGAGGCACTTTTTAAGCCCCTGATTTAAACTCTGCGTTATATCCATAGGGATCTGATCTAATGGTTTAGTTAAGTACATTATGAACGTAGCAACTTTAAAGGTGTGTTTTGTGTTATTCATTATCTTTGCTAATAACTAACAATAAAGTTCACAAAAGGTGCATTACCTTCTGCCACCTACTTAGCCTAACTTATCTGGTTATTATTGCAGCTCTATGCCAGAAGCAGACCAGTTTTCATTGAGAAGAGAATTGTAAGACCAATTTGTTGTACATGAAAACTAATACTGCTCATTGCTGTAAAAGTTAAACTATTGCTAAAGGTTATTAATTATCTTTTATCCACCTAAATAACATTTTTTTTGTTTTTTTTCCTCTGATGGTCCAGCGCTTTAAACATCAGATGACTTTAAGTTCAGCATTAGCTTCTTGGCATTTTTCAATAAACTGTTGTTTCAGCTCACCCACTGTATACAACCCATAGCACATTTGATGCTTTATATTTGTATTTAGACATTTAAAAATAATTATGAATGAAAATAGTGTTGACCATCTCTGCAAGACATAAGCTATGCAATAAAAAACTTACTATTTTAGCCATTCTGCAGGAAAACAGTTGGGTAGCTGAACAAAACTAACTGCAAAGCTGGCAGAGGATTTCTAAATTGACTAATTTGACCAATACTCAAGTCCAAATTCCATTAAAAGTAACTTGTAGAATACCAATGTGCTATTTGGCTAGTGCCAACTTAAACTGCATATTTTGCACTTTTAACACAGGCATTATAAGTAAACAAAGGACTCATAAACATTTGATTTGATGGGGCAGAAAGATAAAACTACAATGTTTTTGGCACATGGAGCTTCAGATTACCTATAATTAGTAGTACTTGATGGAATGATGCATGCAATGCTGGTAATCTAAAGACATTGTGGTTCAATGAATTTTTGTGGTCTGTCTATATGACTGAATGTGGTAATATGTCAACTCTCATCACATGCAAAATAGTTAGTCCTTCTGAATCAGTGTTTCGGTAGAATTATTGTAAATGGGCCAGAATTATGACAAGTTTTGAATTGTTGATCTACTGTTTAATCTGAACATACATCATGTTAACTCGTCCTAACAGAAAGTTAAGCTTCTAAAAAAAAAATATTTTTACAAAAATGTTCTGCACACTAATTTGGATGTTTCTCTGCTAATTGATTTAAAGTTTGGTGGAAGAAGTCAGCTCATCTGATCCACCTCAGTCACTCAAAGTGATTGATAATTTAAAAAATGGGCTGAAACTTATTGGTACCAATTATTGTGAATAATCTCCCTTGCATCACAATATATTTTAATAGGCAACTGAGCTTGAGTATAATTCATATATTTACATTTTGAGTTCAGTGTAATACTTGAGATACTCAAATAGGGTCATAGAGGTATAGAGGCAAGGAAACAGGCCCTTCAGCCAAATTGATTCATGCCAACCATTCTTAAACTGAACTCGTTCTATTTGTCTGCATTTCACCCATATCCCTCTTAACCTTTCCTATCAATGTACCTGTCCAAATGTCTTTTAAATGTTGTACTTATACCCACCTCTACCACTTTCTCGTGGAGGTTGAACAGTTCATCCACTTCATTAACACCTTCCACCCCTACCTCAAATTTACCTGGACCATTTCAGACTCCTCCCTCCCCCTCCTAGACCTCTCCATTTCTATCTCGGATGACTGACTCGACACGGACGTTTACTATAAACCGACTGACTCCCACAGCTACCTAGATTACACCTCCTCCCACCCTGCCCCTGTAAAAACACCATTCCATATTCCCAATTCCTTCGCCTTCGCCGCATCTGCTCCCAGGAGGACCAATTCCAATACTGAAAAACCCAGATGGCCTCCTTCTTCAAAGACTGTAATTTCCCCTTATACGTGGTTGACGATGCTCTCCACTGCATCTCCTCCACTTCCCGCTCCTCCGCCCTTGAACCCCGCCCCTCCAATCACCACCAGGACAGAATCCCACTGGTCCTCACCTACCACCCCACCAACCTCCAGATACATCGTATCATCCTTCGTCATTTCCACCACCTCCAAACAGACTCCACCACCAAG
>NC_057716.1:63727721-63761219 GCF_004010195.1 Chiloscyllium plagiosum
CCCAAGTCCCTCCTCCCTACCTTTTATCTTAGCCTGCTTGGCACACCCTCCTCATTCCTGAAGAAGGGCTTATGCCCGAAATGTTGATTCTCCTGCTCCTTTGATGCTGCCTGACCTGCTGCGCTTTTCCAGCAACACATTTTTCAGTTCTGATCTCCAGCATCTGCAGTCCTCACTTTCTCCTAGTTGATGTCTACCTATGATGCCACTTTCAACGAACTATGTACATGTTCTTTTCGGTTTCTTTATTTGATAACACTCCTCAGGATCCTAGCATTAACTGTGTAAGTGCTGCCCTGGTTTCTTACCTCGTGCAACATCTCATACTTATCTGCATTAAACTCCAACTGCACTTGCTCAGCCCACCTGGCCCAGTTGATCAAGGTCCCGTTGTACTCTTAGATAACCTTCTCCACTATACCACCAATTTGGTGTCACCCACAAATGTAATAACTATGTCTCCTATATTCTCAGTCAAATTATTCATATAAATGATGAACAACAGTGGTCACAGCACCAATTCCTGTGGTACTCCACTGGTCACAGGCCTCCAGCAATCCTCCAACAGCAATGTCACCTACCGTCAAGATAATTTTGTATCCAATTGGCTAGCTCTCCCTGGATTCCATTTGATCTAACATTACTAACCAGTGTGCCATATGGTACCTTGTCAAAGGCCTAGCTAAAGTGCAAATGGACAACATCTACTGCTCTGCCCTCATTTATCTTCTTTATCACATTCTCAAAAAACACAATCAAATTTGTGATACACTATGTCCCATGTACAAAGCTCTCAAGTGTAATTTAGTTCAATAGAATATCATCAAACATTGTCAATCATGCTGATATCTAAGAATATGTTTCTGTAATTGTTAGGCACTGGTGCATTGACCTTTTCTCCCACATCATTGTGATTGGCAATTGATACATGTAAAGTAATTAGTCCAAAGATTTGTAAACTAAGTGGACATTATTGAAAATAAATTCTTCCTTATTTGATCTCAAATTAAAATGCTACTTTCTGATAGAATGTACTGCTTTGAGCCCATTTCTGCTATTGTAATGTAGAACATTACAGCTAAAATGCTGAATGAGGCTTTGGTTATGAAACTAAAGCATTGACAGGTGCAATTAATTGAAAAATAGTTATTGTAATTGAGTTGCATGGCCAAGTTGGAAAGGTTGTATTTGCAATGAAAATACTGTTATTGCAAATCGAAGTTTCTGGTCACTGAAATAGATGGAGGGAGGAATCTACATGTGAATCAAATTTATCTAACATGCTTTGAAATGGAGTGACTTCTAATTTTTATTACAACGCCTTAAAAGCCTTACTTCAGCTCAGTTGAGAAATCAAATAGCGGCACTATCCTTCATTATGGCTTAATTTTAAGGAACATTATTCTGGTAAAGCAAGAAAACAATGGGGTTTTGTATTTTTAATTAAAAATCAAATAGAACTTTTATGAAAACATGATTTTAATTTTATATTATTAAGTGATAACCTTATATGTATTTGCCTGCTTATATCATCTTTTTACTTGGTTTGTCAGGGCAGCCGTGAATGCTGAATAGGTGAATTTGTGCAAAATATCTTGTATCCCAGACTACACAAATGGAATGCCCAGCTATGAATTCTCATATTTCAGAGTAGTACCCAGACTTGTTCACAGATACATATAATTTGTGCCATTTGCAAAAAAATTATAAAATAATCAAATTGGCAGATTATTTAAACTTGTGTGAAAACATCAGAATCTTCAAACAAAATCACAGGAATATGCACTTTCTAAATTCCAGAGCTAGTGTGTGTACTATTTTGATTCATGAGTGCTACTGCCCTAGTTCATCCATTTTAGTAGAAAATAAAAGTTTAAAGATATGCAACAATTGCCCTAAAGCTAATTTACTGATCTTCCTTTCTGATGCTCAGAAATTGCAGAAGCTCGGAATCCTTACAGACTGAATGGTAAAGTGTATTTTCATGTCAATGAAGATTCCACATGGATTGTTGGATTAAATGTATATTTTCATATGAATATTTCATGCCTTCTTTAGAAGATGCATAAATATTCTTTTGAATGTAATGGATATTTATATCAGTTTATTTGGTGCATGTATTCACATGCAATTTCATGGTAGTATGAACTTCATACCAGTCTTTCAACTTGTAATCAGTGTAATGGTTGTAAAAGCAATCTTAGCAACATGAAATGCGCTGCTGAGAGGGTACTATTACCTGCTTGGTATAAGGAGCTTAAGTGACCCATCCTTGTAAATAACTTATGTTTGGGCTTCTTTGACAGAAACTGGCTGAAAGCAGTTCATCAGAAGGGAGCACAGTTGACAGGACTCCACCTGGAGAGGGAGAGCAACCAGAAGAAATACCAGAAGAATCTATGGAACCTGAAGCATGCTTTACTGAAGGTATATTTTTGTGTTGCTGATAACAACTAAGTCTGTTCAAGTGCCTCAAAAAAATGTATAATTTAATGCATAGTTGGGCTTGTGTTTGTTTGCACTTTTGATTTTATGACTGTTACAACTGCTTCCATTGACAAAATGATCAAAAGTATGCAATGCAATATTCTGGACACCACTTCTGCTTTTAACTAATATCTGAAAGGATTTTGTAAAAATCTGTAGTGTAATATTGTTATTCCTTGTGATGGCAATAGTCAAAATTAAATCATATTAATTTCTATGAACTATAAATATTTACATCATCATCATATCGGTACAGACAAGTGAAATAGACTATCCCATGTCAGACTTGAAATATATTTTCTCTTTTGTTTCTTGAGAAACAGCAAGGAAGTACTTTTTTGGCAGGATTAGACTGGTGTGAGTGGTGCACCATAGTTTTTTACTGTCATTTCTTTCTGGTTACACTGAGTCCTGAGTAAATGTGGCCAACGTTGATTTCTTAAAATCACATTCCATGTCTATATTCAGACTGAAAATTGAATTACTTTTTTGACTGTGTCTTGTTGAACATTTTGTTATCAGTTTATTGTGGGGGAAAAATAAACATTGATTGTTGTTTCTACTAATCAGCAATTTAAAATGCTGATAGGGAGCCAATCTTTTTGGATTAGGATGAGAAGAATTATTTTCTTCATGTAAAGACCTGCAAATCTTTGGAATTCTTTATCCCAAGGTGTTTTGGAATTTCCATCATTAGAGATTTCAGACTTGGATAAACAACTTTTTTGGTCCCTTGGGGAAAACAAGGTTTATGGGTAGTGGTGTATCATGGTACACTTTCTAGGTATCCACCTTTAAGGCAGATCCATAATATCAAGGTGTGAAGTCCCAGTGTAAAGCTATTCATCTTATCTTCAGTTTCTTTCTCTCTCTCTCTCTCTCTCTCTCTCTCTCTCTCTCTCTCTCTCTCTTTCTCACTGTATAGTGGAGTCAGTGTAGTATCTTTATTCAGTCAGCTATGTGTATACAATGAAGAGTAATATCAGTATGTACAGAACACAAATTATCTGTGTAAGCCTAATATTGTAGCTCTGTAAATAATTAGTATGTTAATAAGCTTCAATACATCAGTCTCCACAAGAACCTGACTTTCTATGGTATATGTTATGCAGACTGTCCTAAAGAAAACCACAAACCACATCAAGGAGTAGGCAAGAAAGTTGAATTGAACCCAATATCAGTTCTGATCATCAGCTCTGCTCTGGTAGAGCAGGCTGGACAAACTCTATGATTTATCCCACTCCAATGTCTTGTTTTCTTGAGTTTACGCAATTACGAGTCAATGCCATTTACAACTTCATCCACAATGGTTAGGTAAATTGGCCATGCTAAATTTCCCATAGTGTTAGATGCATTAGGCAAAGGGAAATGGGACTGGGTGGGTTACTCTTCAGAGGGTCGGTGTGGACTTGTTGGGCCAAAGGGTCTGTTTCCACACTGTAGGGAATCTAATCTAAAAAAAAAAGTCATCATAGAGTTCTAAGATATTAGATTGCTTATGAAAATTTCAGCCCTTAATTTTGTAAAGCAGAGAGACCAAAAGGCCTTTAATGCAAAGGTCAATTGCCAGGAATAATATGACCCAGATGAGCAGGAAGAGTGCCATAGAAAATTAGCCCTCCTGCATCATCAGAAAGTGACTACTATGCCAGTTGCATTCCAAGAACCAGAGCACCAATCATAAGGAAGACAAAGAGTAGCCAGCAGGGATATTTGCACCACATCCATTCCAAGTCTGGGTGGGTATCAACATGACGCCTCTGATCAGAGAGAAATTCAGCAAATCAGTAGGGTTTGGACCATGGGTGTAACCTTTTCCTGTTGCAACACTGTTTTGGGATATAGGAGCTGTGAGCTGTAATAGCATCCTGGGCTGCTACAGGGAAGCCTAGCTTGCTAGTTCCTTTGAAGGAACTGTTCCCACTGTACATTCAGTTCAACCTTGGCCTGAAAATGACTGCTTAGGACCAAGTTCACTGGCTGTCAGTCATCGTAGTGAAGGTGTATGACGTGTGTGAAGAATTAAAATTACTTGTTGAATTGATTAGCTGGGTTACCTGTTAACCTTTGTGATTGTGACTGGATTTCATTTTGAATGGATTTTACTTTCTGCCTGCATGCAATCTCAGTTTCCCTTGATTTCACAAGTTCCATACCCTCTGACCCAAACCCTCTGCAAATATCTGAAGTTAATGACATTTTGTTTTCCAGTGGCTGAATATTGGCACGCCCTCAATGATATGTGCAATGGTGGGAAAGTTGGGCAAACAATAGCAAGAATTAAATAAGTGAGATTCTTGATATGGAGAAAAGAAATGTCTGATTTTGTATGTGAATCTCAGTGGCAAGGAGTCAATTTGCATTCATTAATATCTCATTAATATCTATCTCATCTCATTTCTATGACGTTACAGTTCTCCCTGAAACAGAGAGAAATTAGACAGCGACAATTCTCGTCTCGTAAGTTGTTCTCTTGGTTTCCATCTTGGCCAGCATGCTCCAACATCGTAGACACACTCCATGGGCAGTACCCATCTGCTCTCTCTGTTGGCAGAGTCAGGCAACTGGAAAACACAAGCCTAAATAAATCATCATGGTACATTTCAGACTAATTTATAATATAGTTCAACATTTAAGAACTGTACTTTGCAACCACACTAAGACCATATATTACAGTGCTGCTGCTAGCACACTTTGCACAATGGAACAGGCACCCATCTCATGCACCTTCACAAAGGTCACATGAAGGCAGTTAACTTGCTATTTAGCACTCACTCACTTTGTGCCTACTCGAATGCTCACAGCATTTCTGCCTTGCCTTACCTTCTTTGGCAGATAGAAAGCCAGACAGCTCATTCTATCTGCCAGAAATTAACAGTCAAAGGATAAACATATCACTGTATGGCATGCTGCTAAACCAATGTCACACCTACAGCATATAGCATCAGCAAAAAACACAGCATGTGCTTCAGTCAGAACAACCTCTCTCTCGATGTTGGAAAAATGAAAGAACCGATCATTGACTTTACTAAGAAGGGAGGAGAACATGCCCACATCTACATCTACAGAACTGAGGTCGAATCGGGTGGAGAGTGTCTAGTTCCTAGGAGTGATGATAACTCACAACCTGTCCTGGTCTTCCCACGTAGATGCAACGGTCAAGGAGGCACAGCAACGCCACTTCTTCCTCATGTGGCTCAGGAAATTTGGCATGTTCATAAGGACCTTCACCAACCTCTACAGATGCACAATTGAAAGCGTACTATTTGGGCGCATAACAGCCTGATGTGGCAACTGCTTTGCCCAGGACTGTAAGAAACTACAGAGGATGGTATGCACAGCCCAGACCATCATGGGAGCTAACCTTCCATCTATGGACTCCTTTTACACAGCTCGCTGCTGCAGAAAGACTGCCAACATCATCAAAGACTCTTCTTAGCCCAGTAATGATCTCCTACAACTTCTTCTGTCAGGCAGAGGATACGGAAAAGCCTGAACGCATGCACCAGTAGGTTCAAGGACAGCTTCTTCCTGGAAGCTATTAGACTATTGAGTTGACTCTTTAGCCTCAAATAATGCTGATCTTGCTAACATTCATCTCTGTTATATGCCCTCTGCAATTTGCCTGTCTAACTCTTTTGTTCTGCATATTCTTGCTTACTATGACCTGCCTGTACTGCTTGTAAACAAAGCTTTTTACTGTACTTCGGTACATATGACAGTAAATTAATTAATCTATCAATATCTGAAGTTGAACTGGAGTAGTCCTCAGTCCAGTCAGGGTACACTATCGTCAGTCAGGAGCTGCTTTGTCCTCAGTTAGGTGAGGTGTACTGAGTGAAAGAGTAGAAAGCAAAAAGAGCAGAAAAGTTTAGTAGTTTGTGGATTGAGGTGGGTGAAAACCAATGAGGGAAAGTGCTGCACTGATCTTCTTTCTCCACAAAACTAAGTACCACGATCTTTTCTCTATTAAAGACAAACACTAAGTTAGGAACCTCGAAGTGGATTTTTTACAAGCTTGCACTTAGCCTATTAAGTTCCTTTTTATATTATTCTATGGCATATTCATTCATCCTAGGAGATGAGGAACTTCTTCCTGTGTATGACCCCCAGGTGTACAGGACCTCCAAGGCCATACCCGCAAAACAAGACAAAGGCTTCAGGCTGTCGCCCAGTCCATGGCAAATGATAGGAGCCATGCAGGACTGCTCCTAGACAGAATGATTGTGCCTATCAGGATGCACAAAGACCTTCTAAGTATGGGTTTTGGACCACATGTGCTGCTCAGTTCTAGGATCTTCAATAAATGACAAGTTGCTCTCAGAGCATTGTGGTAAGATTGCGTAGAAGTACAGCATGATTCTTGCTGTGAGGACTCAAATAATAATTAAAACAGTGTGTTTGGTCAGACATAATGAGAAAACCTGCTCAGCCTCACAGCAAGAATCATTCCACCAAACCCAATGCAATTGTCACTTAGCCCAAAACTGTAAGATTCTGCCCTGTCTCCATTGTCTCTTTAGGAAGAGAATTCCAAAGACATTTGCAAGAAAATGTGTCTCCTCATCTCTGCCTTAATTGGGTGGTCCCTTATTTTTATATAATGGCCCCGATGTCTCTTAGTTATACCTTTGAGAGACATGCTCATGATATCATCATTGTATCATAGCATGTGACTTGAGAGTAAAAAGGTCACAGACTCCATTTTAATCATGGTGACTTTTAGAATGACATACTGATGAAAATATGTTATCCTTTGGCAACAAATAGCTTAATGTTAGCTCTGACATTCATCATTATGAAGTGCTTCAAGAAATTAGTAATGGCACACATCAACTCCAGCTTCCCAGATTGCATTGCTCCACTGCAATTTGCCAACCTATTGCAACATCTCCCTGGACCTACACTCATTTTTGGAACATCTGGATAACAAAGCCACCTACTTCAGACTCCTATTCATTGACTTTAGCTCCATCTTCAACACCTTAATTGCAATTAAACTCATCTCCAAACTCTTGACACCTAGTACTCTGCTTCCTACTATGCAACTGGATGCTTGACTTCCAGACAACAAACCAATATTTGTGAGGAAAGGTGACAAAACCTCCTTCATGGCAATCATTAACACTGGTGCCCTGCAAGGCTTTTATTCTCAGCCTCTTACTATAGTCCTTATACAGTTACGACTTTGTGGCCATATTCAATCTAACTCCATTTGTAAGTTTTCTGACAATACCACTGTCATGGGTTGGATCTTAAACGATGACTAGACAGTGTACAGGAAAGAGACAGAGAGCTTTGTGGTGTGGTGTAACAACAACAATCGCTGTGTCAATGTCAGCAAAGTGAAGCAGCTGGTCATGGACTTCAGGAAGCAGAGTGAGGTGGAAATGGTGAGAGCTTCAAGTGCCTCAGAGTAATATCATCAACAATCTATCCTGGTTCATCCACGTCGATGCACACCAATGTCTTTACTTCCTCAGATCGCCAAAGAAATGTGGTATGTCCACAATGACTGTTACAAATTTTTATCAATGCACCATAGAAAGCATTCTATCTGGATGTATCATAGCTTGGTCTGGCATCTGCTGTGCCCAAGAGTGCAAGAAATTGCAGAGAGTTGTGAACGTAGCCCAATACATCACAGAAATCAGCCTTTAATCCACTGCCTTGGGAAAGCAGCCATCATAATCAAAGAGGTTATACTTTCTTCCACCCTCTTCCATTGGGCAGAAAAAATTGAAAATAGATACCCAACAGATTCAAGAATAGCTTTTTCCCCTCTGTTATCAGATTTTTGTTTTGAATACACCTCTCATATGCTAGAGTTGGTCTTTCCCTGCACCTTCTGTGTAGCTGTAACATTGTATTCTACATTCTGTTCTGTTACCCTGTTGTACTTCTGCAAGGGATAATTTGCTGAATAGCACACAAGACAATACTTTTCACTGTATGGTGGATCATGTGACAATAATAAATCAAATCAAATAAAAAGCACAGAAGTGCCTATAAATGTAAATATATATTCCTAGTTTCTTACATGACAAGGTTAACATAACTTTAACTGATGTTGGAGGAAAAACCGACAACAGATGACCCTTTTATTTTTAAATCATGATACCAAGCTCGAGATTCTTCCACAAGAGGAAGTATCCTTTCCACACCAACCCTGTTCCCTCCATGGGAACTTTTATGGTCGAAGAAGTTGCCTGTTTCTCTTTTAAACTTTAGTAGAGATAAGCTTAGTTTATAGAATCTTCCCTCATATCTGGAATCAGTAGGATGTTTTATATGTAAATTGAAACTTCTCTGAACTACTTCCAAAGCATTTGCATTCTTAATTAAAGAAGGTGACAATTCTTTCACATAATGTTTGAAACATAACTTTCCTACTTTGTTCATTCAGTTCCCCTCAGTAGAAACAATAAAATTCTATTAGGTTTTCTAATTGCCTGGTGACGTGCATACTAACTTTTTGCCATTCATGCATCAGGACACCCAGATGCCTCTGTAACTCAGAACCCTGCAATTTCTCACCAATTAGTTTTTCTTTATTCTTTCTCCCAACTTGGACAATTTCATAATTTTCTTTATTATACTCCAGTTTCCAGATCTTTCCCCATGCATTTAACTTATCCATAATGCTTTACAGTCTTGTTATGTCATATTACTTTCATATCTATCTGTGTTTGATCAGCAAATTTAACAGCTATACATTCAGCCCCTTTATCCAAGACATTTATATAAATTGTAAAAAGATTAGGGCCCAACACTGATCCCTGTGGCATGCCAAACAGAAAATGGTCCATTTATTTATAACTTTAAAAAAGAAAGAAGTTAACAAGTTGAGCACTGGCCCTATAGAAAGTGTTTCTGGGAAATAGTAATAGAAAATTGTAAGAATGGAAGATGAATTGTACTGGGATTTTGCAATAGCCTTTACTATACAGGATATAAGAAACATCCCAGAAATAGCTGTAGATCAGGAAGAAATCCAGGACATCTCTACTCTCTGTTAGGTAGACAAACTGCAATGCATGACAATATGTTATCTCCAACACCATGAACTTTTATTTTATGCAATAACTTTTCATGGGGCAACTTATCAAATGGTGTCTAGAAATACAAGCATAGTACATTCACTGGTTCCCCTTTATCCACAGCATCAATTACTTCTTCAAATAACCCAGTGGATCAGCTAAACATTATTTCCCCTTATGACTCTACTTGATTACTTTGAATATCTATAACATCCTAATAATGCTTCTAACATTCCTTTATAACAGATGCTAAGCTGACTGCCATGTAGTTTCCTGATTTCTGTAACTTTTTTGAATAAGTTACTTTCTTTATTTTCATCAAATTTAAGGAGTTTTAGAGAATTAAAATGCATCAATTAGCTCAGTAGCCATTTCTTTTAAAATCATAGGATGAAATTCTTCAACAAACAGGGACTTGACAGCCCACAACTCCAACAATTTTCTTCAGTGCTACTTCCCCAGTAATTATAATTTCCCAGAATTCCTCCTTCCCATTTCCTAATTTACACCTATTGCTGGGATGTTTCTTTTATCCTGTAAAATCCATCTTCCATCTTTATTATTTCCCATTATTATTTACTATATCCACTTTCTATCGGGCCAGTGCTCAATTTGTTAACTAGTTTATAGAATTATTGATGGTAACTCTGACTATCTATTTATTTATCTATACATAGCTTTTTCTTGTACTCTAATTTTTCACTCCTTTAATGTTTTAGTCGTTCTTGGCTTTTTAAATATTTTGTCCAGTCTTCTGACCTGCCAACCACCTTTGTGCATTTTATCTTTACATTTAATGCTATCTTTATTTTCTTTCAGTTAACCATAGATTGTGAATCCTCTCATCAGATTTTGTCTTTCTCATTGGAATATTTCTAAGTGTGTATTCTGAAGTTCCTTCAAATGTTTGTCACTGTATCTCTGTTGACATATTTCTTAAGCTAATTTACCAATTCACCTTATATGGCTCTGCACTCATGCCTTCATAATTGTCCTAATTTAATTTTAAAAAAACTAGTTTTGGACCCACTCTTTTCTCCCTCAAATTGAATGTAAAATTAATTCATGTTAAGCTCACTGTTGCCTATGGGCAATAAATTCTAAAGCACCAGGAGCTGATAATATTTGTTAATTTTTAAATCTTAAGAAGTTGTTGCCTGTGTATTACACTCAGGAAAGGCTGAAGTAGTTCATACTGAATATTAGTGAAAATTTTTGACTGTATTCTACAGGCTGTCACAACTGGATTTTTAATCAATTATTTTCATCATTTTATGTATAAACCGTCAGCTCTTATTTGCATATTGTTGCCATGATCTGCACAATACTGTAAAATTTTCATTTTCAATAAAATGTTGTATAAGAGATATAGTTAAGTGAAATTTTGTGTATTATCATGCGGCAAATCATCACTGCCAAATTCAGTCAAATGATAATAATTCAAACTGACTGTAACTCTATTTTGTAAGATGAACACATTTAAATTTAAATAAGTGTTTAAATCTTAAAATTATCCAGTATTAAACCTAATATTTGGTAGATTGTTACAAAAAGTACAAATTTAGAGACATTGATCTCCAATTTGTCATTTGTTATTAACTTCACAAAATATTTTGTTTAGCTCCAAATGATAGTTATTGTTGAACTTGCATTTAGTATATATTTGATATTAAGAAATGTTATTGTTCATAAACCTCATTGACAAGAGACATTTGATCATTTTGGCTGTAATTGTAAAGATTATGATAGAAGAGAAAAATGACATTATACACTATCAGTAGTTTTCTCAGCTAAGATGCTATGCCTGTTCATGTCATTACTTATATGTTTCAGTTGACCTACTTTTGCAGTGATGCAGAAAGTGTCATATTTCATAGTGTCTCGCGATAACTTGAGGTGAACAACATTACTGATCGTAAAATACAATGGATAATTGTAATGATGGAACTTGAACAATTGAAAACATAAATATGAGGAAATGCTTAGTTAACTGGTAAAATAAACCACCGTGAAAATAATAAAGCAAACAGTAGTTGAAATACCGCAAGGAAAAAGCAACCAATTCCAGGAAACTCATTTCTATGTTTTAATCTTTCCATCGATAATAATTGTAATTGTATATGCATATTGGATTTATCTGACAGGTTTTGATTCATCTCAGATGGTGAGTCAGTCATTCATGGGAAACCGTTACGGGAGCCATTTTCTGTCTATGTTGGCTTAAAGTTGTTATAGAATTTGGTTTGACAATTACTGGACAAAACTGGAAGATTGGAAAAATAGTGGCAGCTTCAGAATGAACCAGTAGTTTTAATCCTCCAATGACTGTGAATTAGAAGCTCAGCAGAGGACTGCATAAAGGAGGTTGGGAAGGAGTGAGAAGCAAGCTGAAAGATGACTTTTTTTGTATGACTATTAGTTCTACATTCTATTTGACTACATGTTTTTGCATACAGTAACTAAAGTTTTTTTTTGTTTATTTGTGGTGCTTGGGCATAATTTATTACCCAGTTCTAACTGCCATGACTGCAGTTAGGGGCAAGTATATTTCTGTGGGAATCAAATGTAGGCCAGACCAGTGATTGTCTTGACTCAAGGGCATTTGCAAACTAGATGGGTTTTTATAACAGTCACTGCATGTTATCATTAGACATATTTTTTATTACAGATTTTTATTAAATTTCACCATCTGTCATGGTAGGATTCAAGCCCATTACAGCAGAATATTACCCTGTTTTTCTAAATTACTAGCTACCGTTACCATTATGTCACCACCATGTGACTTTTATTATATTGCTTTGTCTTTTGGTCATTATTTTGACAGAAAGGATTTTGGGAAAATAGCTTTTTTTAAATGTTGTATTTGAAAATATAGTGTATTGGTGCAGGATTTCTAAAAGAAAAACACTTTGAGGAAAGCTGTTGATATTTGAATGAGCATTCTGTTTCCTTTAAAGAATGTAAATCCACTATTGTTAATTTAAAAAAAAACACCCCACACCTATTGTGAGCATCTTAATCAGCCTGTTCAGACATGTTATGACACGTATCTGGGGCACATGGAACTTGAATCATGGCATATCTGTTCAAGTGGGCACCTCTGGTGTTTTGTTCTCCTATCTGATCTTCAGAAATTTCAAAAGGCACTCAAATGAAAGTGTTTGAGCTCCTTGGTGTGACACAGGTACCCAACTCAAGCCTTGTTTGCTAAAAGTAAAGTGGGTAGAACTATTGCAATATAGACTTTCTGCTTGATCGGCAGACACATTCCTAGATTCTTCATTCCCAGGTTGATTTTTAAAATCTGCGATTGTCTACACTTACATTCAATATAGACAGCTCAAGAGTGCACTACTCAAACATAGAAGTATAGAAAACAGGAGCAGAAGTAGACCATTCAGCCCCTTGAGCCTGCTTCGCCATTCATTATGATCATGACTGATCATCCAGCTCAACAGCTGATTTCTGCTTTTTCCCAATATCCTTTGATCTCCTTAGTCCCAAGTGCTATATCCAGCTCATTCTTGAAATCACACAATGTTTCAGCTTTGACTACTCTCTGAGGTAGCAAATTCCGCAGATTCACCATTGTTTGGTGAAGAGTTTTGCTTCATTTCAGTATTAAATAGTTTTCTCTGTACCCTTAGACTGTGACCCCGATTCTGGACTCCCACACCATCTGGAATATCCTTGCTGCATCTATCCTGTTTACTCCTGTTAGAATTTTATAGGTTGCTATGAGACCCTGTTTATTCTTCTAAACTCCAGTGGATATAGTCATAACTGAACCTGTCCTCATACCCCAGTCACACCAGCCCAAGAGTCTGTCTGGTAAACCTTTACTGCACTCCCTCTTTAGAAAGGGCATCCTTCTTCAGATAAAGAGATCAAACCTGCACATAATATTCCAGGTGTGATCTCACTAAGGCATTGTACAATTACAGCAAGACATTTCTGCTCCTATACTCAAATACTCTCACTACAAAGGCCAACATACCATTTGCCTCCTTTACCACCTGCGTGCTTATCTTCAGCAACTGATGTACGAAGACACCCAAGTCTCCTTGCATATTTTCCTCTCTCAGTTTATAGCTGATCAGATAATAATCTACTTTCCCGTGTTTGCTGTCAAAATGGATAATATCACATTTATCCTCATTATACTGCATCTGCCATTCACTTATCCACTCACCCAGCTTATCCAAGTTACATTGGAGTATCTCTGCTTCCTCCTCAATGTTCACCCTCACACCATTAAGATAAGTAAATCTATCCACTGCTGACAGGCCCTGAAATGACAGGCTCAAGTTAGGGCTTTCCTGGTACAGACTGGAGCAATGCTTCAAATTTCCTCTTGCTGAACAAAGGCCTCAAGTGTCTTTTACATGGAAAACAAGTCCATGCTAGATTGTGTGTTTGTATCAGAATCGGCATCCAGTGCACAGTCATGGGCAAACATGAAATGAAGTATACCATTGGAGACCTGGCCTGGAAGGGTGTCAGATTGAACAGTATTCCATTAATACAATATTAAATTCTGATGTCAGGATGAACAATTGAGAGCATTGGACAACTTAGGCAGAGCAAAACAAAACACGCCAAAGAGAGCTGACATAAGCATGGAAATGGATCAGAATTGGAAGCTGGACAATGTCACAATTCAATAAGGGTGCTTGAGAGACAACAGAATACTCTGAAAGTGTTAGCCTTACATCAGTGGAAGAGAAAATGCTAGTAAAGGATGTGAATAATGGATGTTTTGGATAACAAGGATCTAATTGGGCACAGTCGGCATGAATTTGCAAATAGGAAATCATAGTCGATAAGTCTGCCACTGGAAAAGCACAGCAGGTCAGGCAGCATCTGAGGAGCAGGAGAGTTGACATTTTGGGTACAAACCCGACATCAGGAATGTATTGGGGTGAAGGGCACTGTCAGAAAAACAGGAGGGTAGGGATGGGGCTGGGGGAAGGTAGCTGGGAAGGTGATAGGTAAATGGAGGTGGGAAATGATCGTAATATGTTAGAATGGAGATGGAGCGAATAGGTGGGAAGGAATTTGGACAGGGAAGACAGTTCAAGAGGGCGGTGCTGAGTTGGAGGGTTGGATCTGGGATGAGGTAGAGGGAGGAGACATGAGGAAACTGGTGAAATCGGTGTTGATGCTGTGTGGTTGGAAGGCCCAAAGGCAGAAGATGAGACATTCTTCCTGCAGGTGTTAGATGGCTTCAAATTGGTGATGGAGGAGGGCTAGGACTTGCATGTCCTTAACAGTGTAGCAGGGAGAGTTGAAGTGGTCAGCCACAGGGCAATGGGGTTGTTTGATGCATGTGTCCCAGAGATGTTCCCTGAAATGTTCCAGGAGTTGGCATCCTGTCTCCTCAGTATAAAGGAGACCACATCGAGGGCAATGGACACGGTAGATGAGGTGTTTGGATGTGCACGAAAATCTCTGCCAGATGTGGAAGGAACTTTTGGAGCCTTGGACGGAGGTAGGAAATCATGTTTGACAAATCTATTGGAATGGATCGAAAATGCTACAAAATTGTTGGGAGTTGGTGCACGTACATTTTGATTTTTAGCCTTTTGATGAGGTACCACATAGAAGATTGGTTATCAAAATTAAAGTACATGAGATAGAAGATGATGTGCTGGCATTGATTAATGATTGGCTAACAGGCAGAAAACAGAGCATAGGAATCAGTAGCTCATTGTCACTTTGGCAGTTTGTGACTAAAGTAGTGCAAGGATCAGAATTTAGGCCCCAGGTGTTCAAAATAATGAACACCTGGTAATGAGTTGGATGTGAGATTAAGGCTGTGTGGCACAGTGGTAATGTCCCTACCTCTGAGACAAAAGGCCCAGGTTCAATTGCAGACTACTCCAGTGGTGTGTCATAACATCTCTGAGCAGATTGTTTAGAAAAATGGGCCTCTTTTAACATGTGGTAGTGTCCCTACCTCTGAGCCACTAGGCCTGTGTTCAAGTCCAGCTGCTCTAGTCGTGTATCATAACATGTCTGAACAGGTTTATATCAAAAGAAAAGCTTTGATGTTGAATAAGAGCTCTTGTGTTACAATGGTAGTGCCCCATCTCTGAGGTAGGAGGCCCAGTTTCAAATTCTAGCTTCTCCAGAGGTGTGTAATAACATCTCTTAACAGGTTGATTCAAAAAATATCTCTAGACATGGGAACCAAATGAAGTGTTTCAAAATTTGCCGTTGATACATAGCTGAGCAGGAATATGTTGTGAGAAAGATATAAAGCAGATTCATATAGATTTGACAGTCTTATTGAATGGGTCAGAACATCAAAAATAGAATATTATGTGGAAAAATATGAGGCTACCACTTTGGTAGGAAGGACAGGTGTGCAGAGTATTCCTAAGATGGCAAATATTTGGAAAATACAAAAGGACTGAGGTGTCCTTGTCAGTAAGTCACTGAAGTAGACAGGCAGGAGGTGAAGACAAATTTAACCTATCCCCACTTCACCACCCTGTCCCACCACCTCCTTTATCTGCAGCTCCCCTACACCCACCCCAGTCCTGAAGAAGGGTAAAACCCGAAACATCGACTTCTCCACCTCTTGATGCTGCCTGGTTTGCTGTGTTCTTTCAACCTCCTGCCTGTCTACTTTGGAGTCCAGCATCTGCAATCTTTTTGTCACAAGTTAGTCACTGAAAGAACCATGCAGGTGCTGTAAGCTATTGGGAAGACTAATTGAATGTTTGTCTTAATTCTAAGAGGATTTGAGTGCAAGAGTGGTGAAGTCTTGTTTCCATTATATAGAAGCTTAGAAAGATTGTACCTGGAGTAGTGTGTGCAGTTTTGGTCTCCTCACCCCAGGATGGATATTATTACCATTGAGGGAGTATAACTGATGTTCACCAGATTTGATCCTGGGATGTGGAAATGTTCTACGAAATGAGACTGGGAAAATTGGCACTGTATTTCATATACAGATTTGAAGAATGAGATGTGATCTCATTGAAGCCTACCAAATACTTAAATACAAAACAAAATACAACAGAGGAGGCTCTGTCTACAGCATAAAAGATACAATTTTCCAACCCCTTTCAATTCTGGAGAAGACACATATTGGACTTGAAACCTCAAATTCTGTTTCTCTCTCCACAGATGCTAACAGACCTGCTCAGTTTCTCCAACAGTTTGTGTTGTCCCTGTCTCAGCTCATCTGCTACTAAAATCCTCTTTTTTTTTTTTGTTACCTTTATATTTGACCATGCCAACTCACTTCTGGCTGGTCCTTCACATTCTTTTATAAAGTCATGCAAAATCTGAAATTGTGTTTTCAGATATCAGTTTACGCACAATTCATATAGAGTCATAGTCATAGAGTCATAGAGATGTACAGCACAGAAACAGACCCTTCGGTCCAACCCGTCCATGCCGACCAGATATCCCAACCCAATCTAGTCCCATCTGCCAGCACCTGGCACCTCCCTTCAAACCCCAATTATTGATATGCCCATCCAGATGCCTTTAAATGTTGTAATTGTACCAGCCTCCACCACTTCCTCTGGCAGCTCACTCCATATACGTACCACCCTCTGAGTGAAAAAGTTACCCTTTCGGTCTCTTTTATATCTTTCCCCTCTCACCCTAAACCTATGCGCTCTAGTTCTGGACTCCCCATCCAAGGGAAAAAGCTTTGTCTATTTATTCTATCCATGCCCCTCATGATTTTATAAACCTCTACAAGGTCACCCCTCAGCCTCCAACGCTCCAGGGAAAACAGCCCCAGCCTATTCAACCTCTCCCAATAGCTCAAATCCTCCAGCCCTGGCAACATCCTTGTAAATCTTTTCTGAACTCTTTCAAGTTTCACAACATCTTTCCAATAGGAAGGAGATCAGAACTGCACACACTATTCAACATTCGCCTAACCAATGTCCTGTACAGCCGCAACATGACCTCCCAACGCCTGTACTCAATACTCTGACCAATATAGGAAAGCATACCAAACGCCTTCTTCACTATCCTATCTGCCTGAGACTCCACTTTCAAGGAGCTATGAACCTGCACTCCAAGGTCTCTTTGTTCAGCAACACTCCCAAGGACCTTACCCTTAAGTGTATGTCCTGCTAAGATTTGCTTTCGCAAAATGTAGCACCTTACATTTATCTGAATTAAACTCCTTCCACTACTTCTCAGCCCATTGGCCCATCTGATCAAGATCTCGTTGTAATCTGAGGTAACCCTCTTCGCTGTTCAGTACACCTCCAATTTTGGTGTCATTAGTAAACTTACTAACTATACCTCTTATGCTCACACCCAAATCATTTATGTAAATGACAAAAAGTAGTGGACCCAGTACTGATCCTTATGGCACTTCACTGGTCACAGACCTCCAATCTGAAAAACAACTCTCCAACACCACTCTCTGTCTTCTACCTTTGAGCCAGTTCTGTATCCAAATGGTGAGTTTTCCTGTATTCCATGAGATTTAACCTTGTTCACCAGTCTCCCATAGGGAACCTTGTCGAACACCTTACTGAAGTCCATATATATCACATCTACTGCTCTGTTCTCATCAATTCTCTTTATTACTTCTTCAAAAAACTCAATCAAGTTTATGAGACATGATTTCCCACGCATAAAGCCATGTTGACTATCCCTAATCAGTCCTTGCCTTTCCAAATACATGTACATCCTGTCCCTCAGGATTCCCTCCAACAACTTGCCCACCACCGACATCAGGTTCACGGTCCATGGTTCCCTGGCTTGTCTTTACCACCCTTCTTAAACAGTAGCACCATGTTAGCCAGCCTCCAGTCTTCTGGCACCTCACCTGTAATTATCGATGATACAGATATCTCAGTAAGAGGCCCAGCAATCACTTCTCTAGCTTCCCACAGAGTTCTAGGGTATACCTGATCAAGTCCTGGAGATTTATCCTCTTTTATGCATATCAAGACTTCCCGCACTTCCTCCTCTGTAATACAGATATTTTTCAAGATGTCACCATCTTTTTCCCTACACTCTATATTTTCCATTTCCTATTCACAGTAAATGTGTTGCATGAGATCTAACCTTGCTAACCAGTCTCCTATGGGGAACGTGGTCATATAACCAACTAAAATTTGTGTCCTCATTATTTTAACAAAAATATTTATTTGAAATGGGTCAGTGCAACCTCAAAAATACCAGAGAGGAATTTCAGATTTCTGTTCTGAAATCCTCGAAGGACATTTCATGCCCTGTTTGATTTACTTATATGAATCTAAACAGTCATCAATTGCCCTTGAATAATTGGTAAACTCTGAATGTTTATTTGCGAATTCCAAATATGGGAGAAAAATGAAGAAAATCTGTCTCAAATATGCTCTGCATACTTGTAAAATATTTACAACAATGATCTGGTTAGCATTTATCAAGTGAAATATGGGTGCAGTTGTATATCTAGCAAGGAAAAGGTTGATTAATTATAGTAATGCATAAACAGACATGCAAGCAACATGGAAAATCAAGCAAAGGTCAGTGCAAAAATTACTGATATGTATTTATTGCATTAAGTTTGAAGTTGAATATACATTGTTCATTTTAATTTAAAATTGGTTGCACCTTTGAATTCAATATGATTCATTTAATATTAGCTCTTTGGAGCAGCTGCCACTTCAAGATTGGTTGTTGAAGGCATTTTGATGTATTTTGAAGACATGGAAAAACATTTAAAGTAAAAAGTAAAGATCTGTGCAGATGTGTATGTTTTTTAAACCTGTAACTTTGCATTCCTTATTCATGCAATAGTGAAGGAAGACATATCCTTCACATGTTTTTCAAAGAACAGTATGCATTGTATGTATTAAAAGTTAAAGCAATATTCTGTTTCTTTTTTTTAACGAGAAAAACTGCCACTGAAGTTAAGAATTGTAAAATGAGGGAATGTGCAAACTGTAGCTGTGCACATTGTACAGACAACAAATATTCCTTCAACTGTAATGTATTACAGTTGAATAAGAACATAAAATGATGAAAATACTTAATAGATCTGGCAGCATCCATGGAGAGGTCAACTAAGTTCATATTTCAGGTCAATTACCTTCTGTTAGAACTTGAAGGAATTATAGATTTAACAGTTTAAAAGAAAGCACAGACCCAGGGAAAAAGGAAGAGGAAAAAGCGAAAAGGTGGGTCTGTAATGAGGCTGAGGGTAGGAGTGCTTAAATAATGAGGAGTTGATGATGCAAGAAAAAATGTGTACAAATTTAAAAATCACATAACACCAGGTTATAGTTCAACAGGTTTATTTGGAAGCACCAGCTTTTGGAGTGCTGTTCCATCATCAGTTGATTGTGGAGTATAAGATCATAAGACACACAATTTCTGGTAAAAGTTTACAGTGTGATGCCACTGAAATTATATATTGAAAAAGAGCTGGATTGTTTGTTAAGTCTCTCATCTATTGGAATGGCCATGTTGGTTTCAGTTCTTTCATATGTAAATCCCAGAACCTTTTTTAAAGTTACATTCTCAAGTGCTATGTCGCTTCAGATAATGCATTGAAGGTGTGAGGTGCCCTGTGCCCCAATGTTCAGACTGATTCTATTTCTAGAAAAGGGATTTACATAATCTTACATACATTCATGCAGTTGTTGAGCAAAATAAAATGTAATTCTGCAAGTACAAATTCACCCCACAAAATTCTATGTTTGTGTGTGTTGGGGAGGGGTGGGGGAGGCAGGAGGCAATGAGTGTCTGTGAGAGAGAGTGTATATGTGTATGTGTGTGAGTGCAAAAGGGTATAAGTCTTTGAGAGGGTGTGTGTGTGTGAGAGAGAGAGAAGGAGGGAGGGTGCAGTGGGGTCACATGTGGTGTAACATGAACCCAAGATCTTGGTTGAGGCCATCCCCATGATTACAAACTTGGCTATATGCCCCATAGGCCACTTTGCGTTATTGCCTGTACCAAAGTCCACCTTGGAGGATGGTCACCCGAAGGTCCAAGGTCGAATGTCCTGGACCACTGAAGTTTTCTCCGACTGGGAGGGAACACTCTTGTCTGTTGAATTTGTGTGGTATTCATTCATCTGTTGCCGTAACCTCTAATCGGTCTTGGCAATGTACCGTGCCTCAGGGCATCCTTGCCTGCAGCATATGAGATAGACAATGTTGGCCAAGTCACAACTGCTAATCTCTGAGCACCATCCCACAAGTCATCTGCTTTATCCTCGAACGCAACATTTTCACCTTTGACAACCAATTCTTCATCCAGACACATGGAACAGCCATGGGGACCAAATTTGCACCCCAATATGCCAACATTTTCATGCACAGGTTTGAATAAGACTTCATCTCTGCACAGGACCTTCAACCAACATTATACACCAGATATATTGACAACATTTTCTTCCTCTGGACCCACGGCGAGGAGTCACTGAAACAACGACATAGTGATATCAACGAGTTTCACCCCCTCATCAAACTCACCATGGACTACTCTTTAGTATCTGTCTCATTCTTGGACACATCTCCATCAAGGGTGGGCACCTCAGTACCTCACTCTACTGCAAACCCACAGAGAACCTCACGATGTTGTACTTCTCCAGGTTCCACCCAAAGGATGTTAAAATAGCCATCTCCTATGGACAAGCCCTACGTGTACACAGGGTCTGTTCAGATGAGGAGGAATGTGACTGGCACATGGAAGTACTGAAGGACGCCCTCATAAGTACGAGGTACAATGCTCAACTCATGAACTGCCAGTTCCGACATGCCACAGCGAGAAACTGTAATGACCACCTCAGGAGACAGACACGAGCTGCAACCAACAGGGTACCCTTCATTGTCCAGTACTTCCCAGAAACTGAAAAACTGCACCATGTTCTTCGCAGCCTGCAACACATTATCAATGAGGATGAGCACTTCGCCAAGACCTTCTCCACGCCTCCACATCTTGCCTTTAAACAACCACCAAACCTCAACAGATCATAATTTGTAGCAAACTGCCTGGCTTTCAGGACAACACCATACAACTGTGTCATGGCAGATGCTGCAAAACATGTCAGAGTGTTGACACGGATACCACCATTCCACGTGGGGACTCCACCCACCATGCACGCGGCAGGTACTCGTGTGACTCGGCCAACGTTGTCTCCATCATACTGTTGCAGGTAAGGATGCCCTAAGGCATGATACATTGGCGAGACGGAGCAGGGGCCACAGCAACACATGAATGGACACTGTACAACAATCACCAGGCAGGAGTGTTCCCTCCCAGTCAGAGAACACTTCAGCGGTCTAGGGCATTCAATCTCGGACCTTCAGGTGACCATTCTCCAAGCGCGCATGCACACACACATAAGTTTGTGGGGTGAATTTGTACTTGCAGAATTATATTTTATTTTGCTCAAAAACTGCATGAATATATGTAAGATACTTTAGAAATAGAATCTGTCTAAACATTGGGGCACAGACAGCCTCACACAGGGCATCTCACACCTTCAATGCATTATCTGGGTCGACATATCACCTGTTGTTAAAGTTCACTTGGGAATGTAACTTTCAAAGAAAAAGTTCTGGGATTTACATATGAAAGAACTGAAACCAACATGGTCATTCTAAAAGATGAGAGGCTTAACAAACAATCCAGGCCTTTTTCAATATATAGTTTCAGTTGCATTACACTATAAACTTTTGCTAGAAAGTCTTACGATCTTATACTCCACAAACACCTGATAAAGGAGCAACGGACTGAAAGCTAGCGCTTCCAAATAAACCTGTTGGACTATAACCTGGTGTTGTGTGATTTTAACCTTGTACACTCCAGTCCAACACCAGCACCTCCAATTCAGAAAAAATGTGAGTTGCAATCAAACAATAAATAAAAGTTGGGTTAGAAAAAAGGCACTAATGATAATTGCAGAGCTATTACCTGTTCCTTCTCCAAAAATAATTAAGAAGAATGAGTATGTCTGAAAATGTTCAATCAGTATACAGATTGAAAGGTTATAAAGATCCTAACTGAACATTGAGCTTCACTGGGCACGCATAGAATGCTGCAGATGGGCTGGGGAATTAAAGTGATAAGTGGCCAGAGCTCAAAACCATGCTAATGGTCTGAATGAAGGTGCTCATCAAATATCTTCCTTTCTTGCAGGAAATATAGTTGGTAAGTTTAATAGGCCTGTCATGGACATTATTTTTTATCCTATTTTCAGGATGTGTACAAAAATTCCCATTCTGCTATGTCAACATACAAGAAGGCAGAGGTAAATCATGGTGGAACCTCCGGAAGACTTGCTACAGAATAGTAGAACACAATTGGTTTGAAACATTCATTATTTTCATGATTCTTCTCAGCAGCGGTGCCCTGGTGAGTATGATGTTATATCAGACAATTTAAATTCTTTTTTCACAGTTAGTATACAGTTAGGATTGTAGCAGCTTATATTTACGGTTGTGAAGAAAGTTATGTGTGTTTAAAAAAAACTGTTATATTGCTCCTTTCTAACAGAAATAGCCATTGAAATTGGTAATTGCAAAACTGAAATAGTCTATGATTACGTCTGTGCGCAATATTCATAACTACACATACTTCCTCAGCTAAAACATACCATGACCAATGGGGAGAATTGGGAATAAAAGCAGAAAATGCTGGATACATTCAGTATGCTTGCTGAATCTATAGGGAGAGAAACTCTTAGTGGATTAAATTTTCGTGGTCCACTGGTATCAGTCTGAAAAGCAACCCTCTGCCATCATCCTCTGTCTTCTACCTTTGAGCAAGTTCTCTATTCAAATAGTTAGTTCTCCCTGTATGCCATGTGAGAGAACTTTGCCAACCAGTCTACTATGAGGAACCGTGTCGAATGCCTTACTGAAGTTCATATGGATCACATCCACCACTGCCTTCATCAATCCTTTTTTTTATTTCTTCTAAAAACTCAATCAAGCTCATTGAACAAGATTTTAAAGAATTATTAAAGTTTTTAAACAATTGTCCTCTGGGGAAGGTAGGAAAAGGGAGAAATATCAAAAATGTCCATAAATAAGATTAAGTGCAGAGTAATTAATTGACCAAAGGGATGATGGTACAATGGGAAACAAAAAGGATCATTAAGAGGTACTAGATTAAAAAATATTGGAAGCGGGGACATCTCAAGAGGAAAGGCAGATCTCTTCCGAGCATGTCTTCACTAAGAAATTACAATTAAAGTATTCTCACCTTGACAGTTAGATAAACCAAATCCTGAAGAAGGGCTAATGCCCGAAACGTCGATTCTCCTGTTCCCTAGATGCTGCCTGACCTGCTGCGCTTTTCCAGCAACACATTTCCATCTCTGATCTCCAGCATCTGCAGACCTCACTTTCTCCTCAAAGATAAACCAAATCATTCAACCCATCAAATCTGATTTAAATTAAAACTGATAACTTGCTGCACAGTAGAACTAATGTCTTATTTTTAGAGTTCCAATGTCAAAAAGAGAAGACAAAAAATAAATAATGATGAGCTACTTAGCTTAACATCTGTCATTGGGAAAATGTTAGATTCTGTTATAAAGGATATAACAGCAGAGTATCTTGGAATAAAAGTAATGTTGCCATTGTCCTACTAACTAGACCATAGGGCTTCTCTTTCATGAGAGAGAGAGAGAGAGAGAGAAAGAAAGAGAAAAAACTGGTGGTGACTTAACTGAAGTCGCAAAGGAGAGGCAATTGTGGTAACCTCAGTCAGATTAGATTAGATTACTTACAGTGTGGAAACAGGCCCTTCGGCCCAACAACATGAGAGAGAGAGAGAGAGAGAAAGAAAGAGAAAAAACTGGTGGTGACTTAACTGAAGTCGCAAAGGAGAGGCCATTGTGGTAACCTCAATCAGATTAGATTAGATTACTTACAGTGTGGAAACAGGCCCTTCGGCCCAACAAGTCCACACCGACCCGCTGAAGCGTATACCACCCAGACCCATACTCCTACATTTACCCCTTCACCTAACACTACGAGCAATTTAGCATGGCCAATTCACCTAACCTGCACATTTTTGGATTGTGGGAGGAAACCGGAGCACCCGGAGGAAACCCACACAGACACAGGGAGAACGTGCAAACTCCACACAGAGAGTCGAGTGACGCGGGAGTTGAACCCGGGTCTCTGGCACTATGAGGCAGCAGTGCTAACCACTGTGCCACCGTGCCGCCTACAGTCAGTGCAGAAATTGAACCCAAACTGTTAGCATTTTTTTTGTATTGCAACAAGCCATCCAGCCACCTTTGTGTGGAATGGCTTCATGGATGAGAGATTGTGCCTGAAAGATTTATGAGAATTCTTTGAGGAGGTAGCAAGCAGAGTAGATAAAGCAGCAACACAGAATGTAATATATTTGCATTTTCAATAGGCATTAAGATAAAATACCACACATTAGGCTACTTAATAAGATAAGAACCCACAGTGTTGAAAGGAGTACATTAGGATGGATAGATGATTGACTGATAAATACAAGGCTCAGAGTTAGAATAAGGGGAAGCATTTTCAGCATGCTGAGGTGCTGGCTCATTAGCATATAAGTCAGGAAAGAGTTGACCTGGGAGTCCTCAATATTGACTCTGGACCCCTGAAGTTTCACTGCTACCAGGTTAAAAATTGGCAAGGCAACATTCTGCTGATTACCATGTAACATCCCAGAGGGTGACGTCACTGATGGTGTCGGGGAAACACTCCCCGTTACCTCCCAGAGGGTGACGTCACTGATGGTGTCGGGGAAACACTCCCCGTTACCTCCCAGAGGGTGACGTCACTGATGGTGTCGGGGAAACACTCCCCGTTACCTCCCAGAGGGTGACGTCACTGATGGTGTCGGGGAAACACTCCCCGTTACCTCCCAGAGGGTGACGTCACTGATGGTGTCGGGGAAACACTCCCCGTTACCTCCCAGAGGGTGACGTCACTGATGGTGTCGGGGAAACACTCCCCGTTACCTCCCAGAGGGTGACGTCACTGATGGTGTCGGGGAAACACTCCCCGTTACCTCCCAGAGGGTGACGTCACTGATGGTGTCGGGGAAACACTCCCCGTTACCTCCCAGAGGGTGACGTCACTGATGGTGTCGGGGAAACCTCTCCCCATGACTTCACAGAGGGTGACGTCACTGATGGTGTCGGGGAAACAGCCCCCGCCCCGTGACTTCACATTGAGTGACGTCTCTGATGGTGTCGGGGAAACCTCCCCCCGTGACTTGCTTGAAGGTAGGAGACAGAGGATGGTGGTAGAGAGTTGCCTTTCAGACTTGAGGCCTGGGACCAGTGATGTGACATAAGGATTGGTGCTGGGTCTACTCCTTTTCATCATCTATATAAACCTTTTGGATGCAAATGGAGGAGGTAGAGTTAGTGGGAAAATTGGAGGGGTAGTGAACAAGGAAGAAGGTTACATCAGAGAGCAATGGGATCTTATCAGATGGGCTCATGCACCTAGGAGTGGCAGATGCAGTTTAATTTCAGTAAATGTGAGGTGCTGCATTTTGGAAAAGCAAATCTTAGCAAGACTTATACACTTAATGGTAAGGTCAGAGGGAGTGTTGCTGAACAAAGAGACCTTGGAGTGCAGGTTCATAGCTCCTTGAAAGTAGAGTCGCAGGGAGATAGGACAGTGAAGGCGGTGTTTGGTATGATTAGATCAGATTAGATTCCCTAAAGTGTGGAAACAGGCCCTTCGGCCCAACAAGTCCACACCGACCCTCCGAAGAGCAACCCACCCAGGCCCATCCCCCTACATTTACCCCTGCACCTAACACTACGGGCAATGGCCAATTCACCTAACCTGCACATCTTTGGACTGTGGGAAGAAACCGGAGCACCTGGAGGAAACCCACACAGACACGGGGAGAACGTGCAAACTCCACACAGAGAGTCGCCTGACGCGGGAGTTGAACCCGGGTCTCTGGCGCTATGAGGCAGCAGTGATAACCACTGTGCCACTGTGACGCCTACAGTCAGTGCAGAAATTGAACCCAAACTGTTAGCATTTTTTTTGTATTGCAACAAGCCATCCAGCCACCTTTGTGTGGAATGGCTTCATGGATGAGAGATTGTGCCTGAAAGATTTATGAGAATTCTTTAAGGAGGTAGCAAGCAGAGTAGATAAAGCAGCAACACAGAGTGTAATATATTTGCATTTTCAATAGGCATTATGATAAAATACCACACATTAGGCTACTTAATAAGATAAGAACCCACAGTGTTGAAAGGAGTACATTAGGATGGATAGATGATTGACTGATAAATACAAGGCTCAGAGTTAGAATAAGGGGAAGCATTTTCAGCATGCTGAGGTGCTGGCTCATTAGCATATAAGTCAGGAAAGAGTTGACCTGGGAGTCCTCAATATTGACTCTGGACCCCTGAAGTTTCACTGCTACCAGGTTAAAAATTGGCAAGGCAACATTCTGCTGATTACCATGTAACATCCTCCCTCAATGAATGAATCAGTACTTTTCTATGTTGAATAATACTTGGAGGAAGCACTGAGGGTGGCGAGGGTGCAAAATATGATCTGAACAGAGGATTTCAATACCCACCACAATGAGTGGCTTGTCAGCAGTACTACTGATCAAACTGATTGAGTCCTAAAAGACATTGCTGCTAGAATGGTTCTGCAGCAGGTAGTGAGGGAAACAACAAGAGAGAAAAACATACTTGACCTCATCCTTCCCAATTCGCTGGCTGCAGATACGTTTGTCCGTAACAATATCGGTAAGAGTGACCACCACGCAATCCTATGGAGATGAAATCCAGTCTTGATGTTGTGTGGTAGTATCACTGTGTTAAATAGACAAACTTCGAACAGATCTAGCAATTCAAGACTGGACATCAATGAGGCACTGTGTGCGATCAACAGCAGCAGAATTGTATTCCAGCCCAATGTGCAACCTCATGGCCTGGCATATCGTCTATTCAACTGTTAACATCAAGCCAGGGGATTAACTGTGGTTCAATGGAGAGTGCAGGAGGGCATGTCAAGTGCAACATCAGGCATACCTCAAAATGAGCTGTCTACCTGGTGAAGCCACCAAACAACACTACTTGCATGCTTAACAGAATAGGATAGACAGAGTTAAGCATTCCCACAACCAATGGCTCAGATCTAACCTCTGCAGTCCTGCCACATCCAGTCGTGAAAGGTGATAGACAGTTAACTCACTGGAGGAGGAGGCTCTACAAATATTCCCATTCTCAATGATGGAAGAGATCAACACATAAGTGCAAAAGGTAATACTGAAGTATTCACAGCAGTCTTCAGCCAGATGTGCTGATCAGATGATCCATCTCGGCCTCCTCCAGTGGTCTCTAGCACCCTAGATACCAATCTTCAGTCAATTTGATATATTTATGATAACAAGAAACAGTTGAAGGCATTGGATACTTCAAAGCCTAATGGTCCTGACAACATTCTGGTATTAGTATTGAAGGTTTGTGCTTCAGAACTTGTCACTCCCTAGCCAAGCTATTCCAGTACAGTTACACAAAAAGCAGGTCAAATCCAACCCGGCCAATTATTGCCCCATCAGTCTACTAACGATCATTAGTAAGGTGATGAAAATTGTCATCAACAGTGCTGTCAAATCACATTTGCTCAGTAATAACCGGCTGTCTGACACCCAGTTTGAGTTCTACCAGGGCCTCTCAGCTCCTGAGCTCTTTACAGCATTGATTCAAGCATGGAAACATGTTGCTGAATTCCAGAGGCGAGGTGAGAGTAATAGCCCTTGATGTCATGGCCACATTCGACTTAGTGTGGCATTAAGGAGCCCTGGCAAGACTGGAATCAATGGGTATCAGGGACAAACATTCTGCTGGTTGGAATCATGCCTAGCAAATAGGAACATGGCTGTTGTTGTTGAAGGTCAGTCATCTCAGCTCCAGGACATCTCTGCAGGAGTTCCTCAGGATAGTATTTTAGGCCAAACCATTTTCAGCTGCTTCTTCAATGATCTTACCACCAGTGTAAGGCTGAAGTGGGATGATTGCATAATGTTCCACAGCATTCATGGAAACAGTACATATTGTAACAAGATCTGCACAATATCCAGGCTTGGGCTAATAAGTAGCAAGTAACATGTGCGCCACAGAAATGTCAGGCTATGGCTATCTCCATTAGAATTAAAATTAACTTTATTGTCACATGTACTCACAAGAGTACGGTGAAAAGTTACAAGTCACCACTTATGATGCCATCTTCAGTACCAAGGTACCTCGGTACAGGATCTTAAGTACAAATTCCTACGGGGAAAGAAATATAAAATAAAGAAATAGGAAGTCCAGCAACAAATTAGAAAAAATGGAGAGAGTTTGGCGTAACGGCCCTTTCGACCCAGACCACTCTAGGCTTCAACTTGAGGCCAGGAGTGCTGAGAGTCTGAGTCCATACTGAGGCCAGGAGTCTGCACTGGATTTCACCCCAGACATCGTGATGCTGCCCGAGGATGGGAAGTAAAAAGAAAAAAGAAATCAGGAAAAGAGATAAGAAATAAAAGAAAAAAAGAACAAGCTTCGACTCAGGAGTGCAACTCCACTGCCATCTTAAAAGTAATACGAAACAATCTAACTACCACCCCTTGACATTCAGTGTTGTTACTAACACTCAGCCCCCCACTGTCATCCTGGCGGTTACCATTGACTAGAATCTCAACTGGACTCGCTGTATACATATAGCGACTACAAGTGCAGGTCAGAAGCTGGGAATACTGTGATGAGTAACTCACCTTCTGTCTCCACAAAGCTTGTCTGCCATCCACAAGGCACAAGTCAGGAGTGTGATGGAATACTCCCCACTTGCCTGATTGGATGCAGCTCCAACAACACTCCAGAAGCTTGACACCATACAGGACAAAGCAACCCACTTGATTGGCACTTCATCCACAAGCATCTCCACACCAATGCTCAGTCACAGCAGTGTGTACTATTTACAAGATGCACTGCAGAAATTCACCAAAGATCCTTAGACAGAACCTCCAAACCCACAACCACTTCCGTCTAGAAGGACAAGGGCAGCAGATATATGGGAACACTACCAGCACCTGCAAACTCCCCTCCAACCCTGACTTAGAAATATATCGCTGCTCCTTCACCGTCACTGGATCAGAATCCTGGAATTCCCTCCCTATAAGAGCATTGTGGGTCCATCTACAGCATATAGATTGCAGTAGTTCAATAAGATAGCTCACTACCACTTTCTCAAGGGCAACTAGGGTTAGGCATTAGATGTTGGCCAGCCAACAACATACATATCGTACACGTGAATAAGAATAAAAATTAAATCAGAAAGATCACAAAACTGTGGAACAGTTATTTGGATGTCCTCATCCAAATATTACAAATAGCTAGCATCCGTTAATGAGTTAATAGGAAAGGCAAATGAAAAGGTTGGTTTATATTGCAAAAGGAATAAAGTATAAAAGTAGGGAGGTTTTGCTAAATCTGTACAAGGCACCTATCAGGCCGTAGCTGGAATACTGTGAGCAGTTTTCGGCCATTTATCTCAGAAAAGATATACTGGCAGTGGAGGCAATCCAGTGAAGGTTTACTTGGCTGCTACCAGGTATGGAGGGACTGTCATATGATGAGTAGGTGAATAAGTTGGGCCTGTACTCTTTCAAATTTAGAAGAATGTGAGGCAACCTTATTGAAACATGGAGGAAGACTTTGCAGAGTAGATGCAGGAAGGTTGTTTCCCTTTCTGGGAGAATCTATGACCAGAGGGCATAATGTCAGCATAAGAGATTGTACACTTAACAGAGAGATGAGGAGGAATTTCTTCCTTTAGGAGGTGGTGAATCTATGGAAATCCTTACTGCAGAGAACTGTTGAAGCTGGGTCAGGGCTATATATATTCAAGGCTGAGTTAGACAAAGATCTGATCAGAAAGGAAATTTGGGTTATGGGGGAATTAGGAAAGTGGAGTTGAGGATTATTAGATCAGCTATCATTTCATTGAACAGCAGAGCAAACTTGGTGAGTGGAATGGTAGCCTTCTGCTCCGACATCTTATGGTCAACCATACTAGTCAACAGCAAAGTAAAACAGCAGCAACTGTGTCAAGCACTATGGTCTGAACTAACTCGGCCTGTTAGACTGAGAAAGCTTGTGGTGTTAGTTGGAAACAGAAATAAAAAGAGGTCAAAAATCTCATGAGCGAACTCAAATTATCTTTTTTTAAAGTACTAGTATTTTTACTTAATATCTCACTTTTAGGCATTTGAAGATATTTACATTGAACAAAAGCACAACGTCAAGTCAATGCTGGAATATGCTGATAAAATCTTCACCTACATCTTTATTCTGGAAATGCTGCTGAAGTGGGTGGCCTATGGTTTTGTGAAGTATTTCACAAATGCTTGGTGTTGGCTGGATTTCCTCATTGTTGATGTACGTATTCTGAGTTTTTTTTCTGTTGATATCCTATTTTGAGGTAACAAACCCAGAGATTTGGTGCATTATGTCTGCTACCATATAACTCAGGATTGCTGCATTAAGTGAAAGTTTCTCAGGGATATGGTCATGACTACTGTTCTTAGATTCAATAGATTTTTTGAAATAGAATAGTATTGTTATGTGATAGTGTAGTAGGAAGTTTCTTTCCATGTTCCAGTATCGCTCAGATTGTTCGATGTTGGCATTGGTCCCAAAGCAGATAAGGGTTCATTATTCAACAATGTCACTGACTTTAATAAGTGAAACATCACCTACAAAATAAATTTTGTATTAATCCAGAATAGTACTCAATTTACTCATTTAAGATAATCTTTTGGACTTCATACATTACCTGTAAACCGTTTATACAAATTCAAAGTCACTAACTTGTTTTAACTTTATTTTGAATTTTAAGCGTGTGTGTGATATAACCAGTGTATTTTTTTTTGCTTTCTTTTGGCTCCAAATCATATTTTGCATTCTTGGCTGAGAATCCAAACATCCATAAATGCGACAAAACATCCAAGCCCCTTAAAACATTATTACATTGTCAATGCTGGCTCTCTCAGCCCTTTTGCCAATTGCAAGCTGTATTTTTACACAAGGTTGAAAGATTTCAAGTGCTTGCAGTTTGTGGTATGGATAGGTTTTAGTGACTGATACTTCTATTGCCCTGTAATAAAATGGCTTTTTTAACACAGGTGAAAAATTATGAATAGATAACTAGTTCTTTTTTCTAAATAAAAGCTTGTTTTGTACACCCCACTGTCACTGTAGAGTTTATTGGTTCTATATAGGTCAGTACAAATAGCCATATTTTGTTGTGTGGTGTGAATATATGGAATTGATCAATGAGGACTCGAAGATATTTTACTATCCGCTACATTATACTTAGATGCAGTTCCACAGGACAAAGTCAGGTATTTTAAACAGCACTTGGCAGCCGCTGTAGCTGCCTCTGGTTTCTTCCTGGGGTTGGCTGGCTTTGATCCATCCCCTTTGTGGGTTTTTTCATAACAATATGTTTATGCAAAATCAGCATTTTTTTCTGACTCCTGCTAATTGGTCCCCACTACAAATTCTGCTCCCTAGCCACTGACATCATCTTTCTCCGTGGCAATTTCTTGAGGTTAAACTGAATTTGCTTGTTGCTTAATCTTGAAATAAAATTCTGACCACCTCCTTTCACCTGACTCTGCCTCTACCTCTGCCTCAGCACAACTGCTGCTGAAACCTCATTCATGCCTTTGGCACCACCTGGCTTGACAATTCTAATAGATGCCTGGCTAGCCACCCACTTTCCTCCTTTCATAAACTTAGTCATCCAAAGCTTTGCTGCCTGTGTGCTTACTTGAACCAAATTAATGTATTGTCACTGTACTAACTTAATAGCAGTGTATCTTAGTTAAGCACAATTTCAATTTTAAAATTCTTAGCCTTGTTTTTCAGTCTCTTCACTGCATTTTACCTCTATAATTTTCTTCCCTCCAAGGTACCTGCGCTCATCTGATTGTGGTCTTTTGAGCATCTCTGATTTTAATTGCTGTACTATTGTGCCCATTCTTTCATTTGTCTAGGTAACTGAGTACAGGTTGTTCTTCCAAGAACAAGGATTGTCCATGCAGCTGATTGAGATTATTCAGTTTATATTCTTCTTAAGTAATTTATGATAAATGCTACATCAGATGGTTTTATAAACTGCATTAACCATTTCAATTGTGTTTTTTGTATAGGTGTCTTTGGTGAGCCTTATAGCTAATACCCTGGGCTACTCAGAACTAGGTGCTATTAAGTCCCTTAGGACACTGAGAGCTTTGAGACCTCTTAGGGCCTTGTCACGTTTTGAAGGCATGAGGGTAAGATGAACAGTGCCACAAATTTGCATGTGTCTCATATGCATTTAGATCCAAATGAAATAGGGACCCTTCTTCCGCAGCTACACTGGCACCACCCCCCACCTTTTCTTCCGCTACATCGATGACTGTATCGTCGCTGCCTCGTGCTCCCACGAGGAGGTTGAACAGTTCATCCACTTTACCAACACCTTCCACCCCGACCTCAAATTCACCTGGACCGTCTCAGACTCCTCCCTCCCCTTCCTAGACCTTTCCATTTCTATCCCGGGCGACCGAATCAACACGGACATTTACTATAAACCGCCCGACTCCCACAGCTACCTAGACTACACCTCCTCCCACCCTGCCCCCTGTAAAAACGCCATCCCATATTCCCAATTCCTTCGTCTCCGCCGCATCTGCTCCCAGGAGGACCAGTTCCAAAACCGTACAACCCAGATGGCCTCCTTCTTCAAGGACCGCAATTTCCCCCCAGACATAGTCGACGATGCCCTCCACCGCATCTCTTCCACTTCCCGCTCCTCCGCCCTTGAGCCCCGCCCCTCCAACCGCCACCAGGACAAAACCCCACTGTTCCTACCTTCCACCCCACCAACCTCCAAATACATCGTATCATCCGTTGTCATTTCCGCCACCTCCAAACGGACCCCACCACCAGGGATATATTTCCCTCCCCTCCCCTATCAGC
>NC_057716.1:63761528-63783663 GCF_004010195.1 Chiloscyllium plagiosum
GTCTCAGTCAAATCCCTCGAACTCAGCACCGCCTTCCTAACCTGCAATCTTCTTCCTGACCTCTCCGCCCCCACCCCACTCCGGCCTATCACCCTCACCTTGATCTCCCTCCACCTATCACATTTCCAACGCCCTTCCCCCAAGTCCCTCCTCCCTACCTTTTATCTTAGCCTGCTGGACACACTTTCCTCATTCATGAAGAAGGGCTTATGCCCGAAACGTCGATTCTCCTGTTCCTTGGATGCTGCCTGACCTGCTGTGCTTTTCCAGCAACACATTTTCAACCCTTATAGAAGTGGTTATTTTGCATTTTCTATACTATTCTTCATTACAATGTCTCAACACATGGCCACATACTATTAAGTATTATGATATGTAAAATTCACTTACACTTTTCTATACAGCTTTTCACTTGTGTGATTTTTTTTCACTGGAGTATTTCCACTTGCAAATGTTATTACAACGATGCCTGTAGAAAAACTAAAGAAAGATTTTGAACCTTTATTTAGAAGAAAACAATAATGTATATTTTTAAATGAAAGCAATGAAGTACATATTATCCAGCTGACATATAGTTATCACATGATTGCTTATTGTATTTGAACAGTTAAGTTGGTATTTTTCACACAAAATGATTGTATGCTTTAGTTGAAAATTATCAATAAAATGACATAGGTTCAATTTCTAGCTCTTTGACTTAGCTTTTGAAAAATTTTGAGAAACAAATTTAAATGAATTCCACAAGTTTATGCCCCAGCTATAAGTTTATGCCTGCTGGGAGTGCACATCAGATATAATCATAGAGAATAAATTAGAAAATTGGGTGTAGAAATAAATGAGACCCACTGAATTTCAATGAACGCAGATAAATCAAGTGAATTTTACATTCAAATGCTTGATATGTGTTTCTAGATAGCATAGCTTCATGCAGACAGTTGCTTCACACTTCATGTTATTGACCTGTGAGGGTACCAAAAGGTAATCATTCGTATCACATTTGACCAATGTAAACTCACATCTGCTAAACTCTCATTGTTTGATTTTATTTTCTAATTTCACTATTTTTCCAATGGTTTTGATTTTGATGTCTGCACTTTACTCATAATTTTGCATTCTTTTTGCAGTAATCAATTCTGTGACATCATCGACCCACCACAAGGTTTTTTGCTTTATTTTACTTTTTTCAATACATGCAATGTCATCTGGTCAAATACTTCCCTGAAATTGCTGTATATTGTTTCTATTTTCTTATTTATGCACAATGTTTCTGTTGTTTGTTTACTAGTATATTGAATCTTTAATATACATAATCTACAGTTTCCAGAAAGTGCTTTTAACAAAACTAATGCTTTCTGTTTATATTAGCAAGGAAATTTTCCAATTCCAACATGTATAACATGTTTAACATTTCTTTCCTTAATTCTCTTGATTAGGTGGTCGTCAATGCACTTCTTGGAGCAATTCCATCCATTATGAATGTGCTACTTGTCTGCCTGATATTCTGGCTCATTTTCAGTATAATGGGTGTAAATCTTTTTGCTGGAAGATACTACCACTGTATCAATATAACTGACGGAAAACGGTTCTCCATCAAGATTGTTGACAATGAAAGTGATTGTGAGCAGCTTAATGAAACCGCACGATGGAAAAATGTAAAAATCAACTTTGATAATGTTGGGGCTGGCTACCTTGCTTTACTACAAGTGGTGAGTTCAATGTTATTTCACATGATTTTTGAAAACACATAACAAGCAAGCATGGGAAAAACCTAGTTTTGAAATTTTAGTTTGATTGGTAAAGAGTGAGATCACCCAGAATACACAGTTAAATTAAAGCAATTGTTTCTAGCCTCTAGACCAAACTTAGACCTGCTGTGCTCCTTGGCAGAATAGAGATATCGTTGTGCTTGGTACTATGAAATCCTGAAGCTTCTTATTCCATTTAGAAAGATACTTAAATGCATTGGGCTTAACATGATGCAATGAGGATCTTGTATGGCCTTTACAGCAATGAACGTAAACTCCTCATGAATTTGGGTTTTGATTTTCTAGGGGGCTGGTTAGCTCATTTGCCTGGGCAGCTAGTTTGTAAGGCAGAGTGCAGCCTTAGTTAAATTCCCACATTTCCTAAGGTTGCCATGAATGTTTTTGCCTTCTTGATCTCACCCCTCACTTGAATCATGGTGATGCTCAGGTTATATTCACCATTGGTTGTCTCCCTCTAATCAAAGAGTGGGACAATGGTGATTCTACTTAGTATGTAAAATTTAATTTCTATAAGCAATTTTAATGGTATAATCAGCTTTTTATTTTCTCAAGAATATAATACTCAAACTCGCTTTGCATTGTTAGAATTGATCGGTTTTATGCTGAAGAATCTTGGGGCTCACGTAGCTCCTCAGGTTACATGACATAATGCAACAAAGAGACAAGAAATTTGTTCAGAATCTTAATCAATGTTCATCTGGAAGTCCGAATTTCTAAAGTCAACTGTCTGAATTCATAACTACTTGTGGAACCTTTGAGCATTTGTAGCTGCTGTTCTACCAATATTAGACCAGTGACTTCACTCCAAATGTACTTTATTAGCTGTAAGGTGATTCCAAATGTTGTGAGCTTATGAAATTTAGCATATAAATGCACATTTTGTTCTTTCTATTGAAACAATTAAGCATGAGGAGAATTATTGAATGTTCAACTGGCAATTATTTGGAGTACTAACCAAATCACACTATACAATCAGATTCTATTCTAAGTGAGCAGAAACTTGTTAGCTCAGTAGCTAGAAAAGTCTGTAATCATTTTTACTTTTTTAAAAAATTATTGCTTGTATTTTCAATATTCATTATGAGACTTCTTGTGACTTTTTTCATGCTTTGTGGCAATGTCTTCTAATGTACATTATATTTAGATTATTTTGTTTTGCCGAAGTAGGTTTTTCACTCTGATAGTGAAGTTTTAACCCAAGTTGTCATAATCTTTTAAAAATTATTTTTGAATATATTTATAAGTTGCATCTTGTTTCCTCTAAGTGGTTGATACAAAGTCAATAACAAAGATTTTGCAAAATATATAATACAAATAACGAGTGCATTTATACATTTAATTAATTTATCTTTTATTATCTTCATTCAAGTTCAACTGAAAGCCTAGCATTAGATTACAATATTTTGCTCAGAACTAATGACTGACCTGAATTTGAATTGTGCAGTCATAGCATGTACACTGTGTAATTCCAGATGCTTTGGCATGATCTAGGAATGCATTATGCGGCTAGAATAAAAAAGGCTGAAATCAGGCCACAGAAAAATACCCCTTGCCCTTGCCCCTGTCACCTATGTCCCATTCCTTCCTTAAATCCATCTTAACATGCACTTGATCACCCCATCTCAGACACCAAATGTGTTTTCACTGATTTTTCAAATGGTGAGCATGATGCGTGTTCGGAACATTTAATCCAACCTCATATCCATGAAGGGATAGCAACATAAAGATGACCAGCAAATATTTGCAATTGTGATACTGCATGAATTCAATAGGTTTCCAAATAGTGAGAGGTAGAGAAGCAAACCTGCAAAGAAAATTAAAGTGTGGGGATCTTTAATCACCCAAATATTGATTGGGATCATTTTACTGTGAAGTGAAAGAAGAGCATGGAATTTCTGCACTGTGTTGACTAGTATGTTCTCAGTCCAGCTAGGGAGGGTAAATAATGAAATGGATCAATGGACCAAGTGTCTGTGAGACAGCAATTAGATAATTAGTGTGAGGGGAGTGTATAATGCGGAAGATTAACACAGTTCTTTGCAGCAAAAACTTTGAGCCAAATGACAACATTGTCTGCCTGATGCCACGGTTCGGGATATCTGTTCTAGGCTTCAGAAGAATTTGAGGTAGAAAGATGAGGATTCAGCAACATAAGTTCAACAATAAAGGTAGGACAAGGAAGGAAGTTCTGCAGACAGAGTATGAGACGTTAGAAGCTAAATTGAAAAGCAGAACCTCAAATGTAATAAACTCTGGATTTCTACCAATAACATGCAAACTGGCACAGAGTGAATAAGATTTTAGAAGTAAATACCTGTACACGGTGTGGAAGAAATGAGTGAAACTTTGTGGAATACTGTCACTAGTATTGGGGAACAGGGGACTATACTGTTATGACAGTCTATACGCGAACCATACCGGGACTGGAATTTATGTGAGCCAATAAAATCTATGTAAGTAGAGAAGGTTTCAAACTAAATATGGGGGTGCGGTGGGGGAGTGAGAAATCAACTTTGGGTAAATGTAACAAATCAAAGGATATGGTTGAGATAAGACCGCAAAACATTAATTTGAGAAATCAATGTAAGAAAATGGCAGGAAGGGACAGAGAGGGAAAAAAAGCATAAGATTGACCAGCAGTCAAGACTAGTTAAGACCATAAGACATAGGAGTGGACTTAAGGCTATTCAGCCCATCGAATCCATTCCGGCATTTAATCATAGCTGATGGGCATTTCAGCTCCACTTACCCGCACTCTCCCCGCAGCCCTGAATTCCTTGTGAGATCAAGAATTTATCAAGATCTGCCTTGAAGACATTTAATGTCCAAGCCTCCACTGCATTCCGTGACAATGAATTTCACAGGCTCACCACTCTCTGGCTGAAGAAATGTCTCCTCATTTCCTTTCTAAATTGACCCCCTCTAATTTTAAGGCTGGGCTCACAGGTCCTAGTCTCCACGCCTAATGGAAACAAATTCTCAGTGTTCACCCTTTCTAGGCCATGCATTATCTTGTAAGTTTCTATTAGCTCTCCCCTCAACCTTCGAAACTCTAATGAATACAATCCCAGGGTCCTCAGCCGTTCATCCTATATTAGGCCTACCATTCCAGGGATCAGCCGTGTGAATCTCCGCTGTCCACACTCTAGTGCCAGTGTATCCTTCCTGAGGTGTGAGGCCCAAAACTGGACACATTGTTCTAAATGGGGCCTGACTAGAGCATTATAAATTCTCAGATGCCCATCACTGCTTTTATATTCCAACCCTCTTGAGATAAATGACAACATTACATTTGCTTTCTCAATCATGGACTCAACCTTCAAGACAACCTTTAGAGAATTCTGGACTAGCACTCCCAGATCCCTTTGTTACTTTGGCTTTATGAATTTTCTCACCGTTTAGAAAATAGTCCAGGCCTGTAATCTTTTTTCCAAAATGCAAGACCTCGCATTTGCCCATGCTGAATTTAATCAGTAGGTATACGGAATGCTAGATGATGAAAGAAATTGTGGGTTTGGTTAAGAAAAAGAAGGAAGCATATGCAAGGTATAGACAGGATAGATTGAGTGAATCCTTAGAAGAGTATACTTAAGAGGGAAATTAGGACAGCAAAAAGGGGATATGAGATAGCTTTGGCAAAGAGAGTTAAGGAGAATCCAAAGAGTTTTTACAAACTCACTAAGGATGAAGGGTAACTAGAGAGAGAATAGGGCCCCTCAAAAAGCTGCAAGGCGGCCTTTGTGTGGAGCCGCTGAAAATGGGGGGGACACAAAACGAGTATTTTGCATCGGTATTTACTGTGGAAAAGGACATGGGAGATAAGGAATGTAGGGAAATAGCTGGTGACATCTTAAAAAAATGTCCATATTACAGAGGAGGAAGTGCTGAATGTCTTGAAACACATAAAAGTGGATAAATCCCTAGCAACTGTTCAGGTGTACCCTAGAACTCTGTGGGAAGCTAGGGAAGTGACTGCTGGGCCTCTTACTGAAATATTTGTATAATCAATAGTCACAAGTGAGGCGCCGAAAGACTGGAGTTTGGCTAACATGGCACCATTGTCTAGGAAAGGTGGTAAGGACAAGCCAGGGAACTATAGACTGGTGAGTCTGACCTCAGTAGCAGGCAAGTTGTTGGAGGGAATCCTGAGAGACAGGATGTACATGTATTTGGAAAGGCAAGGACTGATTAGGGATAGTCAACACAGCTTTGGGCATGGGGAATCATGTTTCATAAACTTGATTGAGTTGTTTGAAGAAGCAACAAAGAGGATTGATGAGAGCAGAGCAGTAGATGTGATCTATATGGACTTCAGTAAGGCACAAAACAAAGTTCCCCAAGGGAGACTGGTTAGCAAGGTTAGATCTCACGGAATACAGGGAGAACTAGCAATTTGGGTACAGAACTGGCTCAAAGGTAGAAGACAGAGGGTGGTGGTGGAGGGTGGGATTTCAGACTGTAGGCCTGTGACCAGTGGAGTGCCACAAGGATCAGTGCTGGGTCCACTACTTTTTGACATTTACATAAATGAATTGGATGTGAGCATAAGAGATACAGTTAGTAAGTTTGCAGATGACACCAAAATTGGAGGTGTGTTGGACAGCAAAGAACATTATCTCAGATTACAACAGGATCTTGATCAGATGGGCCAATGGGCTGAGAAGTAGCGGAAGGAGTTTAATTCAGATAAATGTAAGGTGCTGCATTTTGCGAAAGCAAATCTTAGCAGGACTTATACACTTAAGGGTAAGGTCCTAGGGAGTGTTGCTGAACAAAGAGACCTTGGAGTGCAGGTTCATAGCTCCTTGAAAGTGAAGTCGCAGGTAGATGGGATAGTGAAGAAGGTGTTTGGTATGCTTTCCTTTATTGGTCAGAATACTGAGTACAGGATTGGGAAGTGATGTTGTGGCTGTACAGGACATTAGTTGGGCCACTGTTGGAACATTGCATGCAGTTCTGCTCTCCTTCCTATCGGAAAGATGTTGTGAAACTTGAAAGGGTTCAGAAAAGATTTACGAGGATGTTGCCAGGTTTGGAGGATTTAAACTATAGGGAGAGGTTGAATAGACTGAGCCTGTTTTCTCTGGAGCATCAGAGGCTGAGGGGTAACCTTATAGAGGGTTACAAATCAGGAGGGGCATAGATAGGGTAAATAGATAAAGTCTTTTCCCTCGGGTGGGGGAGTCTAGAACTGGAGGGCATAGGTTTAGGGTGAGAGGGGAAAGATATAAAAGAGACCTAAGGGACAACTTTTTCGCTCAGTGGGTGGTACGGGTATGGAATGAGTTGCCAGAGGAAGTGGTGGAGGCTGGTATAATTGCAACATTTGAGAGGCATTTGGATGGTTATATGAATAGGGATGGTTTGGAGGTATATGGGCTGGGTGCTGGCAGGTGGGACTAGATTGGGTTGGGATATCTGGTTGGGATGAATGTGTTGGACCGAAGGGTCTGTTTCTTTGCTGTACATCTCTATGACTCTCCGAGTCTATTTCCTGGACCACTCTCCTAAACAGTCTAAATCTTTCTGCAGCCTCCCCGCCTCCTCAGTACTACCTGCCTGTCCACCTAACTTCATTTCATTGGCGAACTTTGCCAGTCCCTTCATCCAGATCATTAATATATGAAGTGAACAGCTGCAGCCCCAACATTGAAACCTGTAGGACACCACTTCTCACCAGCTGCCATTCCAAAAAAGAACCTTTTATCCCAACTCTCTGCCTTCTGTCACACAGCCAATCCTCAATCCATTTCAGTAGCTCACCTCAAACACAATGGGCCCTCACCTTACTCAGCAGCCTCTCGTGAGGCACCTTATTAAAGGCATTTTGGAAGTCGAGATAGATAACATCCACTGGATTTCCCTGGTCTAACCTACTTGTTACCTCTTCAAAGAATTCGAACTGGTTTGTCAGACATGACCTGTCCTTACTAAATTCATGCTGACTTGTTCTAATCTGACACTGCACTTCCAAGAATTTAGAAATCTCATCCTTAACGATGGATTCTAGAATTTTACCTACAACCGAGTTTAGGCTAATCGACCTATAATTTTCCATCTTTTGTCTTGATCCTTTTTTGAACAAGGAGGTTACAATAGCGATTTTCCAATCATCTGGACTTTCCCTGCCTCCAGTGATTTTTGAAAGATCACAACCAATGTCTCTGCTATTTCCTCAGCCACCTCCCTCAGAACTCTAGGATGTACCCCAAGAGATTTATCAATTTGTCGACCTTTTAGCTTTTCTAGCACTTTTCTCTTTGTAATGGCTACCATACTCATCTCTGCCCCCTGACTCTCCTTAATTATTGGGATATTACTCATGTCTTCCACTGTGAAGACTGACACAAATTACTTACTAAATTCTTAAACTATTTCCTTATCTCCCAGCACTAGCCTTCCTGCATCAATTTGGAGTGGCCCAATGTCTATTTTCGCCTCTCATTTGTTTCTTATGTATTGAAAGAAACTTTTACTATCAGTCCTCATATTACTGGCAGCATACCTTCATATTTGATCCTCTCCTTCCTTATTTCTCTCTTTGTTGTCCTGTGTTTTTGTAGCGTTCCCAATCTTCTGATTTCCCAGTGCTCTTGGCCACTTTATAGGCTCTGTCTTTTTCTTTGATACATTTCCTGACTTTCTTTGTCATTCATAGCTGTCTAATCCCCCCTCCCCAGTTAATCTTTCTTTTCTTTGGGATGAACCTCTGTACTGTGTCCTCAATTACACCCAGAAACTCCTGCCATTGTTGCTTTACTGTCTTCCGCCCAAGGCTCTGCTTCCAGTCGATGTTCGTCAGTTCCCCTCTCATGCCACTGTAATTACCTTTATTTAACTGAAACACCATTACATCGGATTTTGCCTTTGCTGTTTCAAACTGCAGACTGACCTTTACCATATTATGATCGCTGCCTCCTAAGTGTTCCCTTACTTTAAGACCTTTCATAAAGTCTGGCTCATTACATAGCACTAAGTCCAGAATAGCTTGCTCCCTTGTGGGCTCCATCACAAGCTGTTCCAAAAAGCCATCCTGTAAGCACTCCATGAATTCCCTTTCTTTGGTTCCACTGCCAACATTATTCATCCAGTCCATTTGCAAGTTCCTCGTGATCACCGTGACCTTGCCTTTCTGACATGCCCTATCTATTTCCTGGCACATCTTGCGCCCCTGGTCCTGACCACTGCTGGGAGGTGTGTACATAATTTTCATTATGGTTTTTTTGTCTTTGTGGTTCCTGAACTCCACCCACACAGACTCCACATCATCTGACCCTATGTCGTTCAGTGCCATAGATTTAATTTCATTCTAAGCTAACAAGGCAACCCCACCCCCTTTGCCCACCTCCCTGTCTTTTTGATACGTTGTAAATCCGTGGATGTTTAACTGCTAGTCCTGAGCCCGCTGTGATGCCTACCACATCATAATCATTCACAATTATTTGTGCCATTAACTCATCTACCTTGTTACGAGTACTACGAGCATTCAGGTAAAGAGCCTTAATGCTAATTTTCTCATCATCAGGATTTCCAACATCTCTAGTAATATGTCCTAAGTTATCCTTCCGTTTTGCTTCATTCCTAGTCTGCCTTGAACGTAAACTCTGCACACTTGCTAACCTGCTGCTTATCTTTCTACTTGACTCCATACTTCCTGTTGCTTTCTCTTTCCCTTCCCCTCGACTCACAAGTTTAAAGTCCTGGTGACCACCCTATTTATCCTTTTCGCTAGAATACTGGTTCCAGATCAGTTCAGGTGGAGACCGCCCCATCGGTACAGATCGCCCCAGTTCCAAAACTGATGCCAGTGTCTCATGAAATGGAACCCCTCTTTCCCACACAAATCTCTTAGCCACGTATTTACTTCCCTAATTTTCTTATCCCTATGCCAATCAAGGTGCTATGAAGGTAACAAAAGCCAACATTAATTGCTCTTTACCAGAATACACATAGCATTCATAACAAAGTAAATGAATTGTTAGTGCACATCTTGGGTTTTTTTTAAAGGAGGTGGCTAATGAGGCTGTAGATGTGTTAGTATTAACTTTCCAGAATTTTGAGGTTCTGGAAAGGTTCCATCAAATTCAAAAGAAACAACTATAACCTTTCTATTCAACAAGGGAGAGAGGGAGTCAGAAACTATTGGCCTGTTAGCTTAACAGTCATGGGGAAGCTATTCGATTGAATATTATTGGGGTTATAACTGAACACTTGGAAAATCTGAAGGCAATGAAGAAAAGTCTGTATGTTGTTTTAAAGGAAAATTATGTTTAACCAATTGATTGGAATTCTTTGAAAGAGTAGCATGCATGTGTTTCAGATTGGCAACGTATGACGAGTAGCGTCCCATAGAGATCTATGCTGGGCTTTCTTTTCATACTTTTTATCAATGACTTAGATGAGGGGATTAAACACATGGTGGCCAAATTTATAGATGACACAAAGAAAGGTAGGCAAGTACATAACAAATTGTGAAGATTCTGGAGAAACTCAGCAGGTCTGACAGCATCTGTGGAGAGAGTTAAAGGTTCGAGTCTGGTCTGACTTCTTTAGATATTGCGAGACCAGCTGACCTTCTCAAGCATTCTTGGTATTTGTTTCAGATTTGCAGCATTAGCAGTTTTTTTGCTGTAATTATAGGTATGAATATATGTTGTGAAATTGACATGACAAGGATGCAAAGCAATATGGATAGGTCAGTTGAGTGGGCAAAAATCTAGTAGATGAAACATAATGTATGAAAATGTGAAGTTGATCACTTTGGCTGGAAGGAAAACAAAAGCAAATATTATGTAAACAGAGAATGACTTCAGAATTCCTAGGTCCAGAGAGATCTAGATGTGCATGTGTACGAATTTCGAAAAGTTAGGACACAGTAACAAATGATTAAAAATTATTGCAGAATACTATCCTCTGTTGCAAGAGGAATTGAACATAAAACTAAAGCTGTTATGCTTCACTTATGCAGGGCATTGGTGAGGCCACATCTCAAATATTGTGTGCAATTTCAGTCTGAATATTTAAGGAAGAATGTAAATGTAAAAGAATGCTAACTCACCAGGACAAAAGACTCGATACTCATCATGTACAAAACTAAGGTAATTTACAAGATTCCATGCAAAGACTGCACAAAACACGATATAAGGCATATAGGCAAACAACTAACTATCCACATCGATGACCACCGACTAGCCACGAAACACCACAACCAGTAGCCACACATACAGATGTCAGGGACCACAAATTCAACTGGGAGAACACAACAATCATAGGACAAGCTAACTAGAGGATAGCCAGAGAATTCCTAGAAGCATGACACTCATCCATGGACTCCGTCAACAAGCATATACTCCGAGAACCAATATACTAGCCAGTACAACAACAACCGAAAACCGGAAGCAGCAGGAACAGAACCAAATAAATTCCAGAAGACACAGTACAGCAGCATTTCACAAGAGGCTCCAAAGCTCTGAAGTTGTCATCTAGACAGGGGACAAAATGCCTGCAAATCAACGTCCCAGCTCGGTGAGCATAACCACAACTACGAGAATGTAAATGTGTTGGAGGTGGTTCAGAGGAGGTACATTAACTTGATAACTGCAAACAACAGTTTGTCCTGTTAAGAAAGATTGAACGGGCTAGACTTGTTTTCACAAGAAAAATTATGGATGATTGATTGAAGTTTATAAAATCTCAAATTGGCCTTGTTAAAGTGGTTGTGGAAAGAATGTGTACTTAATGGGTGAGTCTTGAACAAAGGAGCAAAGGTTACATTAGGGTTAACCCTTTTAGGATAGCGATGTGGGGTAAGCAGACTGTGCTTGACTAGCCAATTGTTTTCTTTTGTGTTGAAGTTAAAGAATGGGGAATTGAACACAAAAGTTCAATGTAGATTAAGTTTAATGGATTTTAACATTGTGCTTGAATGTTTCACACATAGGATGATTACCAAAATTGAAACTCAAGAAAGAGGAAGTTCTACACCAATGTGGACATTTTTTAAATGTGTATATGGGCAGAAAACAGTGAGTCACCCTAAATGGTTATTACTCAAACTAAAAGATAAAGCCACCATAGGTACACTGATGGACAGTTGAATGATCCAGATATTGAAACACAAATGCATTTAACTGTAACAGGTCATTGATCTGCTTCTAGATAAGATAGACAAGTCTCTAGATTCCTATCAACCTATAGGCAATGTTCTGGGGATCCAAGTTCAAATCTTACTCAATAGATCCATAGAATGTGCATTCAATTAAAAAAATCTGGGCTTAAAAGTCTAATGATGGATTGTAAACTGCTCTAAAAACCCATCCAATGTTTTTGAAGAAAGGAAAACTGCGGTCCTTACCTGATCTGGCCTAGATGTGACCCCAGAGCCAGAGTAATTAGGTTGCCTCGAAAGCCATTCAGTTGTATCAATCACAAAAATGTCTGAACAAAAATTAGGTGGACAACATAGCATCAAATAAGGCACTAGAAAAATCAATGGAATACAAGGGCTGGTCGACCTTGCAAAATCGTCTGACCTAACAACTGGAACAAATACCACAGTTGGGATAACTGACTCACAGACTAGTCAAGCAGCAGCTTGACATAGTCACACACATGGAATCATACCTTACCATATCACCATCCCTGGGTATATCTTGTCCTTTTGGCAGGACAGACATAGAAGAGCTGATGGCACAGTAGTATACAGACAGGTGCGAGCTGCCCAGCATTGACTGCAGAGCCCTGACATGGGCAAGGAAACTATTGCTGGTTACCATGTACCTGCTCCAATCCGTACCACCTCACTGGATAGTTCAGTAACTTTCCCTGTTGAACATCACTTAGAAGAAACGCTGGGCACGGAATGTAATCTAAGGGCAACTTCAAAGTCCACCATTAAGTGTGGCTCGTCAGCACCACTACTGATCAGATTGTTTGAGTCTTCAGGGACATCGCTGATTGACTGGATGCATGGCAGGGCAGGTTGAAATGGAAAAACATACTTGACCTCATCCTTACCAATCTGCCTGCCTGTCACAGATGCAACTGTCCATGACAGTGTCAACAAGAGTGAAAACGACGCAGTTCTTTTGGGAATGAAATGCCATCTTCGCATCGTGTTGTGTGGCTCTACCACTGTGATAAATTAAAAGACTTTGAACTGATTTTCCAATTCAAGAACAGCATCCAGCAGCAGTAAATTTGAACTTCAATGCAATCTGCAATGTCATAGCCTGGGATAACCCCCACTGTACAACCATCAAACAAACTAATCAGCCCTGCTTTAATACAGTGTGCAGAATGATATGCTAGGACCACCGCTAGGCATACCTAAAAATGTTAACCTCATGAAACTACAAAACAGAATAACTTTTGTGCCAGTGTAAGCAGCAAGTGTTAGACCTAAAGGATTCCACAACCAGCGAATCAGATCTAGAATAGAATAGAAATTTATAGAATGAAAATTTCTTGTCATGTATACTTTTACATGTATACTTTTACATGAAAAATACAGTGCAAAGTTTTAAAAGTTGCTCCACCACAGCATTTACATCAATGACAGAAGTTATACATATAATTCTATTTTTTAAAGTTATTGACAAAGTTCATTACAATTCAGTTAACAGCTCCTGGAGTCAGGGAAATGTGCTTAAGGAATGATAGAATATACTACTGAAGATGCAGCCAAGGTGAGACCACCACACTGGTCGGCCAGAATACTGGGCTGGAAGCCTCCACTGAAGATGAAGACGAAGAAGCCTTCCACATGGAGACGAGACTTCCACAGTGGGAGACCATCACGCCAGGCCAAGACCGCTACATCTCCTCCATCTCGTGCCTGGACCTACGTCTCGACCTTGTGCCTCCGCCTGAGAGTGCTTCCAGAGGGAGTCAGTTCAGAAGACCACTCAAAGGAAAAGCCTGGACTGGGGTGAAGCTGATCCCACTCATCCTGGTGTTATTGCTGCTGCAGCCGGAGACTCTTCCTTCACCCACCACTCTCCAGGTCCTGGTCAGTCCACGTGACAAGAGAGATCTAAGCTCTGGAGTCCAGCCATATCCATTGTGAATGGTGGCTGACAATTAAACAACTCACTGGAGGAGGAGGCTCCACAAATATCCCAATTGTCAATTATGAGAACGTCAGTTTAAAAAAGTAAGAATAAAGCATTTGCAACAATCTTAAGCCAGGAATGTTAATTGGATGATCCATCTCGGTCTTCCTCAGTGGTTTCCAATATCATAGATGCCAGTCTTCAACTGATTTAATTCATTCCAAATGATATAAAAAATGGCTGAAAGCACAGGATACTGCTGTGGGCCTTGACAGCAGTACCGAAGAGATGCTTCAGAACATGCCGCATCCTTAGCCAAACTGTTTCAATACAACACCCACAGTGGAATCTACCTGACAATATGTAAAATTATCCAGGCATTTCCAAGACACTAAAAGCAGGAGAAACCAAACCAGCTAGTTACCACCCAGTCTACTATCAGTCATTAGAAAAGTGATGGGAGGTATCACTATTAATGCTAACAAAAATAATTTGCTTGGCAATAATCTGCTTATTAAAACTCAGTTTGAAATCTGCCAGAACAACTCAGCTCCTGACCTCAGTACAGCCTTGGATCAAATATGGACAAACAAGCTGAATTCCAGAGGTGAGGTAAGAATAAAAATGCCCCTCACATCAAGGATATAGTTGACCAAGAGTGGCATTAAAAAGCCCTATCGAAACATAAGGAAATGGGAATTGGGGGAAAACTTACCAGTGGTTGGTGCCATACCTGATATGTAGGAAGGTGGTGTGGTTATTAGAGGTCAGTCATGTCAGCTGCAGGACATCTGTGCAGGATTTCTCAGGGCAATGTCCTATTCCCAATCATTTGCACTGCTTCAGAGAACTTTCCTTCATTTCCAAGATGTATTCCATATCTACAACCGCTGCCATCTAGAAGGACAAGGGCAGCCGACACAGCACCATTAGCAAATTCCCCTCCAAGCCATTCATTATCCTGACCATTCCTTCATTGTTGTGGAGTTAAAATCCAGGGACTCCCTTCCCAATGGAAATGTGAGTCTACTTAAAGAAAATGGACTACTGTGGTTCAAGAAGGCAGCTCACCACCACCTTCTCCAGCACAACAAGGGATGGACAAAATGTCCCATAATTGAATTTAAAAATACAATAGAAAGTAGTTATTGGAGATGTATGAGGTGATGCATTTCAGAAGATGTGTTAGAGAAAGGCAATACAGACTTAATGGCTTCATTCCAAAATACGTCCATTGAGAGAGCTGATAGCAAAGCACAGATAATCATGGACTTCATAAATAGACCTACGGATTGCATAAGAGTAATGCTGAACCTTCCTAAAACTCTGATTGAATTACAACTAGATTATTGTGTCCAGTTCTAATCACTGCACTTAAGGAAAGATGTGAGATTGCTCAAGCAAATGCAAAGGAAATTGAGCAAAATGATTGCAGGGATGAGGTGTTTAGCTACAAGATTAGTATGGAGAGACTGGGACTATCTTCCTCAAAGCAAAAGAAATTGAGGGAGATTTGATAGAGGAGTACACAATTGTGGCATGTTTAGATCAGATAGACAAAGAATAGCTGTTTGCAGTAGCTGATCACACAAGGACTATTCAATATAGATTTTAATTTTATGCATGAAGTAAAGGTTGAGTGGGAAAGTGAAGACAATTTTTTTATTCAGTAATGGTAATGACCGGGAACTTACTGCTTTTGTACGTAGTGAAAGTAGAAACAATCGATGATTTTAAAAACAAATTAAATGAGCACTTGCAAGTAATAAACCTGCAAGGCCAGAAAGACAGAGCAGAGGAATGGGACTGACTTGATTGCTCCATGGAGAGATGGCATAGACTTCATGTATTGCATTGATTTCTTCTGTGCTGTAATGACTCCATGACTCCTACAGGAGGAAATGACTTTCCTTATCACAGAACCTGCTGTGACAGAGCCTAGGTATTTCAACATCACTGAGAATGATGCTATTTTCTTGTCTTATGTCCCACCTGAACTCCCAGCACACCCTCATCCTGCTATCTGACATAATACAGCTGGTGTGACGATTGAATGCCTGCTTACTACACAACACTCTTTTCCTCATCACAGACTTCTCCTTCTGATATTCTACTTTCAGGCACCGAAGTATAGCTCCCTGTCCAGCTACAGCAAATCCTAGAATGGGAGAGGGAGCAACAATTCAGCACTGGTGAAGAGTTCCTGTCACTCAATCTGATATTCATGGACACCAACTCAGATACTAACACTGCATATAAGAACTAGGAGTGGCAATAGGCAATTCAGCTTTGAGCTTGCTATACCATTTAAAGCAATTACGGCTGATCTCTTCTCAACTTCAACTCCACTTTCCTGCCCACTGCCAATACCCTGCCACATAGCACGGAAACAGACCCTTCGGTTCAATTCGTCCACGTCGACCAAGTTTCCCAAACTAAACATGTTCCACTTGCCTGCATTTGGCCAATATCCCTCTAAACTTTTCCTATTCATGTACCTATCTAAATGTGTTTTAAATATTGTAGTTGTACCTGCACCTACCAGTTCCTCTGGCAGTTCATTACACATTCAAATCACCCTTGTATGAAAATGTTGCTCCTCGGGTCTCTTTTAAAGCTTTTTCCTCTCACCTTACAAATATGCCTCCTGGTTTTGAACTCGCCCATCCTCAAGAAAAGACCTTTGCTGTTAGCAATCTGTCCATCTTCTTAAATTTATTTAGAATCCTGGACTCAACTGCACTCTGGGATTGTGAATTCCACAAATTCACAACCTTTTGAGAGAAATAATTCCACCTGCTGTCTGTTTTAAAAATCTGGCATAAACTGCTCAGTCTGTCGTGATAAAGCAAGCCTTTCATCTCTGCAATTAATCGAGTGAACCTTCTCTGAAATATCCTTAGAAGTTAATATAAATTTGAAATCAACAGGTGGTGAGTCCCCAGGTGCAAGTGTGCTGCAGTCAAGCAATCAGGAAGGATGATTAATGTGTGAGCTCCACAGAAAGTGAGATTGCAGATTAATTGCACTTCAGACGACTCAGATAATCATGTTGCATAAAGAATGATGTTGAAAGGCATGTGCACAGAAATGCTGGGTGTATTGGTTAGCCCACTAAACAGCCTCTTAAACATTGTCATGAAACATGGAGAAAACCATCTCCAAATTAGCAGAGGGCTTTGCACAGCACTAAAGCCATAGACATGTACAGCACAGGTACAGACCCTTTGGTCCAACTTGTCAATGCCAACCAGATATCCAGAATAAATCTAGCCCCATTTGCCAGCATTTGGCCCATTTCCGTCTAAACCATTCCTATTCATATACCCATCTACATGGCTTTTAAATGTTGTAATCATACTAGCCTTCATCATTTCCTCTAGCAGCTAATTCCACTCTTGACATAAAAAAGTGGCCCCTTGGATCCTTTTATGTCTTTCCCCTCTCACCTTAAACCTATGCCCTCTAGATTTGGACTCCGCCACACCGGGCAAAAGACCTTTTCAAATTACCCTATCTATGTCTGACATGATTTTATAAACCTCTGCAAGGTTACCCCGCAGACTCTGACACTCCAGAGAAGAAAGCCCCAGCATTTTCAGTCTGTCCCTATAGAACAAACCCTTCAGCCCTGGCAACCTCCTAGTAAATCTTTTCTGAACCCTTTCAAGTTTCACAACATCCTTCCTATAGGAGGGAGACCAGAATTGCATGCAACACTCCAATAGTGGCCAAACCAATGTCCTGTACAGCCACAACATGACCTCCCAACTCCTATGCTGCAGGCACTAACCAATAAAGGGAAGCATACCAAGTGCCACCTTCAATATTCTATCTATCTGCGACTCCACTTTCAAGGAACTATGAACCTGAGTCCACTACGCAGCTCAAAGGAACACGGCTGCCCCACAAGGTAAGTCTCAGAGTTTTAAGGCAAGGAGTACCCTCAAACCCACAGAGGAAGGAATCATGGTGGGAGCTGGATTTATTTGGATAGGCGGAGGGGAGATGACATCTTTAGAGCATGCCCACAACACGTGCAAAGCTTCCCCAAAGGAGGTACCTACCTTTGTTTGTATCAGCCATAATAGTCATCGTGCTCACTTTCACCTGCCATTGTTAGTTTTTTTCAATTGGAGTTTTAAATACTTTTAATCAACCTGGTCAGAGATGTTATGCCTTCTGGTATAGGTAGGACCTGAATCCAGATTTTCTGGCTCCTGGATAGGGTCATTATAACTGTGTCACAAGAGCCCTAAGCAAGGGAGTGTAAGGTTATTGGGCTAGGCAGGAATTCACATAAATAAAATCAAACATGATCTGATTGGATAGCTGAGCAAGCTTCAGGGGCCTGCTCCAAATTCATGTATTTGCATGAATCTGGAATGTTACTCTCGTGACTTAACTGTCATTGTTAACATGTGCAGTGTATTAATCAGACTTTTGAATGGACCTCTTTAATGTTAATGTTGATCTCTCTCTGCACCTTCTCGACAGCTGTAACACTGTATCCTGCACTTAATTCTGTTATCCTGATGCATTTGTCCAGTACAATCTGCCTGTAAAGCACATAACACAACAATTTTAACTATACCTCGGTACATATGACAATAATAAATCAAATCAAATCAGTTCAATGGACTTGCTGACAAGTTTAATTATTTACTCATATATAATAGTCAGCACAAGTATGTAGGCCAGGCAGCATCTGAGGAGCAGGAGAATCCACGTTTCGGGCATAAGAAGGGCTTATACCCGAAACGTCGATTCTCCTGCTCCTCAGATGCTGCCTGGCCTGCTGTGTTTTTCCAGCACCACATTTTTCAACTCTGGTACTCCAGCATCTGCAGTCCTCACTTTGTCCTAGCATAAGTATGTATCCAGGTAATGTGTTATGGGAGTGAGCTTGGGGTTGGCAGGAAGATGATAGGTTAGACACCTGACCTATTTTACATATTCCCCAAAACCCAATCTGATGGCTGAGGGTGGGGGCATGAGTGGCATATAGACCAGCCCATTAAGTATTGCAGGTTCTATCTTATTTATGACACTATGGTACTTATTTTGTTGTTCTAGTTCCACAAATGGACCAAATGCAGATGTTGATTGAGGATTAATGATGAAAAAATCAGATTTAATTCAGAAATATGACTGAAATTCAGAACTCTGTTTTATATGTCATATAGGCTTGAGACAATGAGAGTTTGCTGGGGCAAATACTAACAATTTATTGGAATATTTTAGTTTATGTAAACACATATTATTTATGTAAATAATTTATGTAAAGGTAGCTGTTACATTTAGCAGCGTGACTGTGCAAATTTTTGGCACAAAAATCTGACGAAAGCTCTGAGGTCAACCATCTAGCTTACTGTCTGGAAGAGAGAGCCAAGAGTACATGGAACAGTAGCTAATTCAGCAACTAACGTTTCCATTTTTATTGCCAGATAGCTCCAGAGAATTAATTGTCAGTGAAGTGTCTGCAGCACAGTAATAGGGATAATGTAGTGTCCTTTATTTAATGTTTTATGGAAAGGATGATAAAACAATTTAAACATGCTGGAAACATTACTCTCTTCATTTACTCACTGCATAAATTAACATGTTGGGTCACAACTGACCTCAGTTAACTATTCTGACTAATGAAAATTTAAAACAGGATTTTAGTGACCAGTCTAGGTAAAGACAATCTATCCATAATTATATTGTCTCTGCCAATGTTAGGACGATAAGCAACCTGACTTTTCTGTATTTATAGCAATCCTAAGTGGCTCTGAGCCTGATACAATCTCATGAAGACAACCCTCCCAAAATTTGTATAATTGATTCATAGAAGTGACTCTTAGATTTGGTACATTTTAATAATGAGTAGTAATTAAATTCCAAGTAATAGACTTATTTCATAATTTTGACACTTGATTGCTGGAATGTGCTTCTGCCAGGCAAGATCCCCTGGTCACATCATAATGGTCAATATCAATGTTCATGCACTATTGATGCTGAGATAAAAGGCGTCGTATTTGCAATTGCAAAAATGCATTGCATTCAGAAACATAGAACTGCAGTGGTGTTACTGAGCAAGTAATTTTATTTTGTATTCACCAGCTATCCATTTGAATTAATCAAAGATTCCCTATATCATTTTGACCTTTCATGGCAGAAATGTAAATTGTGGCAAACTGAACGATTTATCTGCATGATCTACTCTAACAGCCAAACTTGCACCTAAGGAAAGTACCAGATTTTAAGTTTGGTTATCTCGCTCCAGTATTTATACTGTTACTTGATGGCAGTGCTTGCTGATTAGATCAAATTAATGATACTAGATTGCTGTAAGTTCTCAGGGTCTCAACCTTAGGGTGAATGACTTGGAGAACTGCTCAGAATTCAGTAGTGCAGCTAATCATAAAGTGACTTGATAAGCTGCACTGTTTACTTCTCTGAGGAATGATATCTGGACAATTTCTGAACACTTGTAAAGAGATAAGAGAACAGAATTTAAATAAGAGATCAGAAATAATTTATAAAATAAGATAATAGACACATCAAATAAAATTACAGATAGATTATAATTTAAGATTTTTTTGTGTGTAAACTGCCATGGGCCAAGGGCATAAGAGTGGAAGGTCTTGTGAATTCAAAGATTTTGAATTGATTACAGTCTGGGGAGATCTCAGTATGTGACCTCTGGAGAAATGGGGAATTAGTGACAGCAAGTTTTGATTCCTCCATGTAATTATGCATGTGCAGCGTTTCTGTCAGTTTTGCAGAAGTACTGATGGTAATGCTGATATTTTTACCACCACAAAAACTGAACGTGTGAATCAGCTCTGAAAAAGGATTTGGTACATGTTCATATTTTAATTAGGAGTGATGAATTGTAAATAGTTAAAGAGTTAAAATGTTACTACTTGATCTTTGTTAAATGGCATCACATAATGGAAGCAAACTAAACTAAGAATCAATACAACCTGGTAACACCAGCATGGATAGTGCTGGACATGTTGCAAAATGTTACACTGTAGTTGATGTGCATTAAATTGCTCTTTCCTAAATGCAACTTCTTTCAGCATGAACAAGGCAAAATGTATTGATGCATTCCAATTGTTTGATAGTCCAGCTATTTCAGATAGTTTCAAATCAACCTGTTCAGAGATGGTATTCCACACCCCTGAAGCAGTGGGACTTGAACCCAGGTCTCCCGCCTCAGACATATGGATGCTATCATTGCACCACAAGATCCTGTTTAAAACTGGTGATTGAGCATCATTAAAGAAAATTTATTTTCAAAGTGAACCTGTAAAATGTATACTATGTAAGGGATCACATTTTTTAAATTTTAGACAATAAACTGGAATAGACACTAGACTACTATATAGTTGAAATATCAAGCGATTTTGAAACTGGGAAGAAATCAAGTAGTACATACGTTGAACTGTGCAAGACTATCGGCAGAATGTTATCAGAGTACATTCAATGTGGGCTATAGTGGTTTGAGTGTCAGAATAGTATGAAGAGTCTGGCGAGGTCTATCCTGACATGAGGAGCATCTCACTGCATCCGTTATGCATTTGCCAAGCAGTGAGGTGTGATTTTCGCTAGGGAATGGCAAAGTGGCAGGTGGGGATTGTAGCTGTTAAATGCCTCATTAACATTGCAGGACACCTCATAAACATTCAGCTTCCTGTCCTGCTAAATGCACCAGACAAGATATCTTGCATTGCCTTGCCTATTGGTGCAGTCATACAACCAGGCAGATTGTTTTGCTGGTCAGCAGTCCTCAGTCAAGAGGGTGTACATCTTCCTATATGGCAGTGTGCTGTCAGTCTCACATCTTCTCCGGATTTTGCACAAAACAAGTGGATGTACAGTAATGTCTCAAAATCTTCAGGGAGTTGTACTTAGGAAGTTCCTGGAGGCACCCATTAGTCAGGGGTCCCAGCAACATAAGTCAAGGGTGGCCTCCAGTACTGGCCTAGGGGATTAGCAAGGGTTAGTTAGCCACTCAGAGAAGTCAGATTCAGGAACATAGAACATAGAACATTACAGCGCAGTACAGGCCCTTTGGCCCTCGATGTTGCACCGCCCTGTCATACTAACCTGAAGCCCATCCCACCTACACTATTCCATGTACGTCCCATATGCTTGTCCAATGACGACTAAAATGCACTTAAACTTGGTGAATCTACTACCGTTGCAGGCAAAGCATTCCATACCCTTACTACTGTCTGAGTAAAGAAACTACCTCTGACATCTGTCTTATACCTATCTCCCCTCACTTTAAAGTTGTGTCCCCTCGTGTTTGCCGTCCCCATA
>NC_057716.1:63784312-63872064 GCF_004010195.1 Chiloscyllium plagiosum
TTCGTTAGGCACGACCTACCCTTCACAAAACCGTGCAGACTGTCCCTGATCAGATTATTCTTTTCTAGATGGTTATAAATCCTATCTCTTATAACCTTTTCCAACACTTTACCAACAATTCTCCTTATTATAGCTGAGAAGCAGAATGTCAGGATTTCACCACTTATCTTCACTCTTCCAGCCCTATCGTGTGTGGTTTTCCTCCTGAAATTGATTAGATTGTTTACAGTGTGGAAACAGGCCCTTCGGCCCAACAAGTCCACACCGACCCTCAGAGAGAGAGAGAGAGAGAGAGAGAAAAAAGTGGGTGACATGTAACTTTTGATGCAGTTGGTGAGGAACCCCATGCAAGTGATTAGGCAGCGCAGCTGACATGTGGGATTAGTGGTGTCAGGGATTGGGGAGAGTAATGGTGAGTGAGGGAAGATTTTGCAGGCAACAGTGAGAATAGGGGAGTGTGATTGGAGATTGGTGCAGCAGCAGACATAGAGTGAGTATGAAGTGTCAGAGAAAAGGTGATGACACTTACACAGACGGAGTGGGGAAAATCACTGATCTTCTTTTCAATGCTGTGAATTCCTCCAGACCACTGAGACTGCACTGACACATGGAAACCTAGGAAAGACCGGCATGGTCTGATGTTGTAGCCTCCACTGCTAGTCCTGAGCAAAGAGGAAGTACCAGCACTCTGTCGGTCGTGACTTCCAGGCCCCTACCCACGAAGTAGAGTTCAATAAATGCTTTGAGGGTTAAAAGAGCAGATTGTTTTTAATTTTCATAAAGATGTTAAAATGCTAACTTGCACTAAGGACATAATTTTTCTTGCTCTATTTTATAGTTTTAAATTAAGTAATGATGCCTTTTTATGTTATTTATTCAGGCAACATTTAAAGGATGGACGGACATCATGTATGCAGCTGTTGATTTAAGAGGTGTAAGTATGCATTAGATGGTTTAATTTATAGACATTCGCTTTACAAGCTCAAATGAGCAACAGCAAAAATTGCCTCTCTAATTTAATGCAATTTGTGAATATTGCTGCAATTATTATTAAACCATATTATTTACATGAAAGAAAAAGTCACCAGATTATAACTGATCCCAAATATTGGGAAATAGTTTCCAGCGTACTAATCATTAATTTAAAAGGTTAGTGTTTGGAGCATATATTTCACTATTCATCAAGAATTGCCACTGGGTTATTATGTTTTTTTAACAAATAATTATTTTGTTTTAGTGAACATTTTGACAATCTTTTGAAACAAGTAAACTTTTGGGGTTGCTTTAAAGATGAATAAAACCAAGCAATGCTGTCAGGAAGATTGCTTGAAATTTCCAGTGCAACTCTGTTAGTGAGGCAAATTTCTTCTTGTAGAAAATTACAAGGAGCAAACACTGAAATAAATCAAGTAACTAGGACACAGAGGACATAGTTCCATGCAATAACAGACTTTATTATCCAAAGTAATTAATAATGTGATCACCAAAACTTAACTGTATACATGATCTATATGGAATACTCTGCCTAACAATTTGCTAAGGAACGTGCACCAGCCAAGGTCAATACCCTCAGGACGGGAGAACAGGGAAGAAGTTACCATTTGAATAACCATTGTGAACAAGTTTCACTTGGGGTTCTGCCAATTTCAAACTTCTAGGAGTGTTTTTGCTTGGCTACTTTTTCTGCAATTAAAAGCACCTTGTTTTCAGACACAGGGTTTGCAAGTCATGGTCTCACTGCACCTATTCCCGTTTAGGAATGAATCAGATAAAGTTGGTGATCTGAATGATTTTAACAAGACTCAAGTTGCACATTGAATGCATTCCCAACAGAGAGCCTATAGCACGTGAGGCTTGCCATGTCCCAGTCAGCATCCAGTTTTTTAAGGGATTCCATCCCTCTTACAGGAAATCTGAACTGAATGAAACAAGGATGCTTTGATTGAGGAGTGCATCACTTCACAGTAGGCAAAATTCACAGTAATGCATTTAAGTGTGATGGTCCTCATTGTGTTAACTCACACAGTTTTCATAACTAAAATAGTCACATTATTCTTGATCACCAAACCATTTCACTTCTCTGTTTCCATTTAGAAAATGTATCACAGATAATGCATAAATGAAAGTCATAGTACATAGAAACTAAGCAAAATACTGAAGAAGTGCAATTGTAACTTGAACAAGATCAAGACTTGGGAAAATATCTAGTTTTAGGCTGATAGTGGCAAGTAATATTCACATTACTCAAGTGCCAGGTGATGGCATTCTTTAACAAGAGAGAATCTAACCATATCCTCCTGACATCAATAACATTACCACTATTGAATCCTGTACTATCAGTATCTGGGGGTTACCAGTGACCAGAAACTGAACAGGGCCAGCGTATAAACACGTGGCTATGAAAGAAGGTCACATGATAGGAATCTGAGGTAAGTAACTGTCCTCCTGATTGCCCAAATTATATGCAACATCTACAAGATACAAGTCAGAGCATGATGGAATACTTTCCACTTGCCTTAATGAGTGCAGTTTCAACAACACTCAAGAAACTTACACCATTACTTCAGCATTGCTGTGGCAAATTCCTAGAGCTCCCTTCCTAACAACACTGTGTGCCTGTACCCATGGACTGCAGCCATTCATAAAGGTAGGTCACCACCACCTTCTCAAGGTCTTAGGGTTGATCAGTAAATGCTGGTAAGGCAATGCCCACTTCACATGAATGAATGCGAAAAAAAAATTTGGTGTGAGTTAGTATGGATGAGTTATATGTGGATTCTAAATAATAAATGAAGATCATCACCAAACCACTATCAGAAATATGTGATAGAAATGCTTTTTATGTCTTAAAATCCACTTCACTCTGGTCAGTTGTTGTACAAACCATAGGTCTCCAATCAGTTACCCAAAAACCATTCTGAAGCGTTGACTTTTGAAGAAAAAAAACTAACCGCCTCCCCATGTGAAATAAACAAAATACAATAAAATTTGATGCTATATATATATATATAATGTGTCTGTGATGTACGCAAGGGATTTGGCTTTCAATAGTCTTAATAGTCTTAATAATTGATATATAGATATATATTAATGAGACTATTAAGAATATTGAAAGCCAAATCCTTTGCATGCATCACAGACAGCCTATATACAATGTACATTGTGAAGGATAGTCATGGAAGTCAATACCATTTTTTTAAGGGTGAACATATTATCCACCTTATTGCATTTTTGTGCATTTTCATTTCTTCTGTGCACGGAAGTATACAATAAATTTATTTTTAAAATTCAAGTATGATCAACTTTTCAATTTTGGGTAGAAAAGAAACAAGTCCAGGGACTCTGCAGCATAGTATTAATGTCAAGTGACAAAAGATAGATGTTGCCATCTTCATTTTCCCACCATGAGAACATTTGTGGATGGACTCTGTACTGGTGAATTCCATAAACATACTGCTGTTATACATTAACTTCCAAGTTTTTAGTTGAATGATTACAGCATCCCTGCCTTGTATTGCCTTACCTTGTCTTTTTGCACTTTACCCACTCAGCCAGAGATACAAAGCTCATGTTACTTCTGTCTTGCCTTACCTTTTAGTGCAGACACAAAAGGAAGGATGCTTGTCATGGTTGACAGCAGCTCACACTCAAAGGGAATAGCCATTTTTCAACGGTCCTGGCACAGTAAGTCAAGGGGAGCCTCCATTACTAGTCAATGGTCAGTCTGCTGCTCAGAGAGGGCACATTCAGGATGGTCTCCACATATAGGTCAGGATTTGAATGTCAGGAAACCCGTCACCCATTTTGAGTCTTTCCTCCTGAACAGAAAGAGAGGCCAGTATTAGGGGAAGATGGAAGTGTGGCACAGTTTGCTTTTGGTGCATGTGTCCCAAATGAGTGAATTAGTAGATACCACGGAGAGGGCATCCACAGTTAGTGCTGTCAGAGATTGGAGTGGGTGACAGTGAATGAAAGAAAGTGCTGCATGCAATAGTGATCATGGAAGGCTTTGGTAAAAGGTGGGTGCAATTGCAGAAATTGATTGAGTGTGAGCTATCAGAGAGAGGATGGCACTTACAAGTGGAGAAGTTCATTATCCTTCTTCCTACTGCACAGTGTGTTCCTCCAGACAGCTGAGACTGCTTTAACCTGGTGGCAACATCGGATCAGACTGGCACAGCATTGTGTACTCTCCCCACTACTGATCCTGGGTGGAAGAGGATGTTCCACCTCTGCACTGCCTGATCAGCAGGTATTTCAAGTCCCTGTTGTCTGAGGTAAATGTCAGGAATCTGATAATGCTCCTCTGGCTGCATCACAGGCTTCTAAAGATGATGCAGGCATATGGGAAGCTGCTGAATTCTGCGATATTGGCGAGTTGTTACAGGAATTGTGGGTAGTAAGATAGGGCCAGAATCCGATGTCAAGGATGCCGGTAGGGGCAGGATAGGTACCTAATGAGGCATCTTTAATCAGAAATCCCTCCAAAAGACCTGAGACAACATGGAGATAGCCAAAAAAAGGAAAATACAGCCTTTTTTTCCCTAAAGCATTCTGTCTTTCAGCTTTCTCCTTTTTTGTGATGCTCTTCGAAGTTTAAAACTTTTACTATGTTTTTGGCTTAATTTGTTCTAATGCCACCTCCTTTGTCTTGTTGTTAGTTTGTTATTGTGTAATTATATCATATAAATACCTTAGCTGGTATTTTCTCAGCCCTTCAGCAGCATGGGCATTGAAGAGAGCTTTGAGAATATATAGCAAGAATGGAAATATTTGATTATCAACATTGAGAAAAGAATTTCCAATTTTTTGCTGAAGGTTTCAAAAGAGAACTCTTAATATCACTAATGAGTGATGACTACCTTACTTCTGTGCATTTGCACCTCTCATTAGCTTATCTTGCCTCATTTGTATGCTGTTCACAATTCTCCCATGCACTGCAGAGAAACTAGAAGAATTCTCCCATGCACTGCTGAGAAACTCCAATCTCTGACACTACTAATCATGAATGCCCTCTGTGTCATTTACTCACTCACTCACTTGGGACACATGCACAACCTGTACCACACTTCTATCTTCTGTTAACATTAGTCTCTCTTCCAGCATGAAAGTCAGAGCAGTTAGCGGGTGAGTCCAGCTCCCCACTTGTTTCTCTGCACCTCCATCATACCATCCACACACATCAACATCTCACTGCAAGCAAGCTTCATGGACAACAGCTGCTCCACCATCTCTGAGAGAAATCAGCATTAACAAAATATCAGACTCACCACATCATCATGGCTGGTCACAGATTAACTCAGAATACATCTCACCACTGCACTTTGGAACTCATGGATGCCTTACATTGCAATGTTCCAGCCAGGCTACTCTGCACAGGGACACACACCTATTTTGTGCATCTGCACAGGATGCATTTTATAGCTCTTCTGCTTGCTTTTGCAGAACACATTGCCTTGTTCTTAGTTAGAAGCTCACATCATCTCTGGTTTGCTGTGCCTTTTTCAATGAGAATTTATAGGATCAAAGCACCTCTGCCTTCCCTGGCTTTTTAGCACAGAGAAACAGATTCCTTTCCATAGCCAGCACTGAACAATCAACAGGTGGACATGTTACTGTACAGCACCATGCTTATGTCAGTATCATTCCTGCAGCATATGCTAGTGCCAGCTGCTTATGTGGCAAACACACAGGGTGTGCTTTGGTCAAATGACCATGTTCAAAAGTCAAAGAGGAGCATTTCTTGGTGCAGTGAACCATGGTCAGTCAAAAGGTTGACTCACTCAGTTAAGGTCAAAAAACCCTCAGCCCTTTTCCCCCTCCACATGCCTGATGAAGACTTTATGCCCAAAACCTTGACTCTCCTGCTCCTCGGATGCTGCCTGGCCTGCTGTCCTTTTTCAGTGCCACACGTTTTGACTCTGAGTGTCCAGCATCTGCAGTCCTCACTTTCATTCACTTAATCTGATTGAGGGCAGTCCATACAGTGTAGTGGAAATCAAGAAACCCAAGTTTAGGGAATTATACTGTTACTCTGCAGGAATAAGGACAGTGAAGGTGGGAAAACTCCAAATTTAATGGTGGAATCTAACATAGCACAGGCATTACAAAATACTTTGCAGGAAGGTAGGTGTTCACAAGCTAGCATTATGTCTGACCTCAATGGGAGTGCAGTGGATTGTTATCGTGAGCATGACAGGCAAGTAAGCCTCGGACTGAGGGGGAAACTTGGGCAAATTACACATCAAATTGGAAGAGTTGAATGGGAATGTGGAGAGCCTGGAAGTTAATAGAGTTGATTGAAGTGGTTGTTGGAACTTAATTTGGATAAATGTGAGGTATTACATTTTTGTAAAGTGAGTAAGGGCAGGACGTGTACAGTTAATGGTACAGCCCTGGGCAATGTTGTCAAACAGAGATGTAGGGGCTCAGGAATGTAGTTCTTTGAAAACTGCACAACACATAGACAGGGTGGTTAAGAAGCCAATTAGCATGTTTGCCTTCATTGCTCAGACCATTGAGTGTAGGAGTTGGAAAATCATGTTGCGTTGCACAAGACATTGGTGAGGTCACTTTTGGAGTACTGTGTACAGTTCTGGTCATCCTTTTATACGAAGGATATTATTAAATTGGAGAGAGTTTAGAAAAGATTTACTGAGATGTTACTGGGATGGAGAATTTGAGTTATAGGGAGAGATTAGATAGAGTCTGACTATTTTCACTGGACCGTGAGAGGCCGAAGGATGACTTTACAGAGGTTTATAACATCATGAGGGATATAGATAAGGTGAATAGGGTGGAAGATTTCAAAACTAGGAGTATATTTTTATGGCGAGAAGAGAAATATTTAAAAGGGAGCTGAGGGGCAACCTTTTCCTTGATGAAGTGAATTGCCAGAGGACGTGAGAGATGCAGGTATAGTTATAACATTTAAAAGACATTTGGACAAGTACATGAAGAGAAAAGATTAGAGGGATATGGGCAAAATGCAGGCAAATGGAACCAGTTTAGTTTGGAAAACTTGTTTGGCATAGATGAGTTGGACCGAAGGGTCTGTTTCCATGCTGTACGACTCTTACAGGGTAGATATTCAAGAGAAAATCTTGACTACCCAGCTGAGTTGTAATTTACTTACAAGAGCAAAACCTGGATAATGTGCCATCTTCAACCATACCTCAACTGCAGAATAAGCAAAAATATTGGCTACCAACACCTTCACAATAAATGGAATTTTTTTATGGGACATGGCAGATATGTTTGCAGTATGAGGTAGAATTTCATTAGTAATTGAGAAATAATCATCACCCATCATTAAATGAATGTACACTCCTTTGTGAAACATATAGATAGAATGAACTATTGTCTCCAGAGAAGTGTGTGTTCATGAATGATCAAGTAATTTCACAATCTTGTTGTGAGTGTAGGCAAAACCATATGATAAAGCACTCTCATTATCTTTGGCCTCAACTTGTCATTAAAGTGCTAAGTCTTGGTTGAACTCATGAACATAAGAGTGAAAGGCTTTCTAAAATCTAGGATACTTCTCAAGGATGTGCAATGCCTCACCAAGATAACATCTAGTCTCCTTGGCTGTATAAAGTGACTGCTTAACTCTGACATAGGTAGCTAAGTAAACAAGTCCTACAGCTAAAAGGATAATCGATCAGACATGTGATTAAAAATGCAAATATATTTACAGATGTGAAAGTATATTTAGAATAACTTGTCACCTATACTATCTGTGTGCCTCCATGGAGGTTTTTTACATGCCCTTCCTACATACCCAGGTGGAGTACTGGGATTTGCAACTCATCTGGAAGGAGCTTGCTCTACAGTAGGCCTGGAATATTAGTGTGGATAACCCAAGGGCCATTTGTGACAAGAGGGCAGAGGCATATTGAGAGTCTCAGAGAATAGGTTAGAGGTAGAGGGGCTCGGTATCCATGGACTGTCCTGAGAGAAAAATTCTGGGGGCCTGTGAGTGGTTGCTCCTCCTTCTGTGTATCCGCTGGCAGCACCCTGTCTCTTTGAGGGGCAGGGACACCTGGAGTGAATTTGAGGTCTTGCATCTCTGGCAGCTATTGAGAGTTCTGCTGAAACTGGCTTCCCATGGCTGCTGCCAATCTATCCATGGAGACAGGCAAGTGCATGTATGCCAGAATCAGCACTGCACTGATAATCTTGATGGACAATGTGATTGTTCACTTCCGATTAATAAGTATCTTTGACAAACTAGTTCTTTTGTCTGTCAAAGACAAAACTATTAATGGCTGATTCGATGTGATCATCTTCTGCCAGGGCCTGAGCAGGTGACTTTCTCAAACAGCTGTGGAGTAATCCCAGTGATATGCTCACCAGATAGTGCTCCTAAATTTAATCTAGAAAACCAAACAGCTAAAGTGAAAGTCTGTACTGGTGCGGAGTGTTGGCTAAAGCCTTTCCCATGCATCCTCTGAGGGATCTGTGGCTTCTACAGAATGGAGGATGAGCAGCTGATTGGCTACAGACACTATATTCTTTGGGTGGCACTTTTGTAGGTTCTGCTGGTGGTCAGAGAAGAGAGGCCATTAGTTATACAACAGTGCTAGAAGGTTGAACATCATAAGAAGAAGCTAACACCAATGGAAGTAGAAGTACAATGAAACTTACCTTGGTTGCTTGAACATGGAAGTCTTAGCATCCACATGGTCCAGATCGTTTCCCAGCATCTCAAGCATCTTCTCCAAGACGGTATGGAATTAAAAGTTGACAAAGCATCACTCATCTTTGCACTCTATCGTTGGTTAGAAGACATATTTTGTTTCATTGGAGAGAGGGATCAAGAAAAATGAAAGTGGATGGAAGAGCTGTCAGTGGTGATGAGGTGTCCCATTGAGAATGGAAGGCAAAGGGACAGGACATAGTTTTGGAGAATGAGGTGGATGAGCAGCATTGAATGAAGATGCTGCATTTAATAGTGAGAGTCATATGCCACTCTTCTTGGAGATATCCCTGTGCAGAGTTCAAGTGTGTGTGAGGGAACGAAAAAGAAAATGGTGACACTTACTCTTGCGGATCACAAAAGATCGTTGACCTTATTTCTGGTCCCGATGGCAGTTTCTTTTGGAATGTATAACAGCACTATCTGAGGATGACATCTCTATCAAGACAGGTTGGATCTGGCAAAATGCCTCCATAGGAAAGAATGTAGGCCTTTCTCCACCATCCTGTCTACCTGCAGATCACTTTGTCCAAAGTGGCGTTCCATCTTCCCTTTCTGAGCCATGACCTTTCTCACAATGATCAAGGACAAGAGTGGAAAGGCCTGCTCCTGAAGCCAGAGAGGTGTGCATGGTGTATAAAGGTCAGTAAGAAAAAGCTGGTATTCAAATATCATGTCAGCAGCATGAATGTGGACAGATAATGGCAATGACAAGCACATCCACCTCTGCTGCCACATGCTTGCATGATGCCATTAGAGCCCAGATGAACAATTAATGGAAAATTTTGTCAGGAACGTTGCTGTGAGCAACAACAGGACACTGGCATGAAACACCATGAAAATAACCCTGAGCCTAAAAATGGGATATTTCAAATCATCGTTTTTATAAAGGGAAGGGACAAGTCTGAGAGTTGTCTCAAAAGTTAAAAATGTTATAAATTCCATAATTTACCTGTTTTTTTAGACAGATTAACAGAAAGCATGAACAGGTTTCTGTACTTAACAAAAATTAATAGTTATTGCAAATGAATAGATTCTAGATACAAGTAAACTATTGTGAACTGTTGCAATATAAACTCTATTAGATAAAACTCTGGGCCCCCTTCTAAGATTCTCCTATAGACATGAATAGACCAGATAAAGATATTATGGGTGAAGGGAAAAACGGAGAAGGCAGTTCAATGGTTCCTGTCCACAGCAACTGCTGGAAAGGTTCCTTTGGGCTTGTCAGGACTTGCTGCTCCATGATCTCTCTTCTCCAGGTATTTTGCACGAGCTTGCAGGAAGCACAGAACAACTGATTCATTGATTAGAACATAGAACATAGAATGCTGGAGAAGCACAGCAGGTCAGGCAGCATCCAAGGAGCAGGAGAATCGATGTTTTGGGCATTGGCCCTTCATCAGGAATGGTCTCCTAGCACAAATACCTGCAGTACCCCACCATGACACCCCACAGTAGCCTCATAGTACTTTGGCTTGTCTTGCCTTTAAGTTCTTCTCTCTAATGAAAACAGCCTCAAGTCCCTCAGCTTTTCCTCATACGATCTTCCTACCATACCAGGCAACATCCTGGTAAACCTCCTCTGCACCCGTTCCAGTGCCTCCACATCCTTCCTATAGTATGGCGACCAAAACTGCACACAATACTCCAGATGCGGCCGCACCAGAGTCTTATACAACTGCAACATGATCTCAGGACTCCGGAACTCAATTCCTCTACCAATAAAAGCCAGTACGCCATATGCCTTCTTCACCGCACTATTTACCTGGGTGGCAAAGTCACCCAGGTAAATAGTCTCTGACTTGTTTGCCAAAATTAATAGCTGACAGCAACTGTTGATGGAAAATAAGTTGGTTTTACTTCAGGCTGTAAGCATTTTGAATTGAAGGGAGAAAGACAGCACCTCTGTTGTCAGAGGTCCAAAGGATTCTGCCCCCTGTTGTTAACACAGGCAAGCTGTTTAACTGCTTGTGAGCCAGTTATATATTGTTGGCAGGCAGAAGGCCTTTGTCCTCAATGATTGGTGACTATTGCACAGATCAATCAGCAGCTGTTGCTGGCTGAGTCTCCCATTGTACTCAATCCTGAGCTCCAGCCTGTCTGCAGTAATTTCCCTTCATTGCATCAGATGTAGGATGACCAATGAGGTCTTCTCCACCATTCAGTGAAATCATGGCTGACTGGATACTCCTCCACTCCACTTTCCTGCCTTTTCTCATGACTCCCTTAACTGATTAAAAATCTGTCTGTCTTGCCCTTCAATATACTTCATGATCCAGGCTTAACAGATTAGATTAGATTAGATTACAGTGTGGAAACAGGCCCTTCGACCCAACAAGTCCACACCGACCCGCCGAAGCGAAACCCACCCATACCCCTACATTTACCCCTTATCTAACACTACGGGCAATTTAGCATGGCCAATTCACCTGACCCTGCACATCTTTGGACTGTGGGAAGAAACCGGAGCACCCGGAGGAAACCCACGCAGACACGGGGAGAACGTGCAAACTCCACACAGTCAGTCGCCTGAGGTGGGAATTGAACCCGGGTCTCTGGCGCTGTGAGGCAGCAGTGCTAACCACTGTGCCACCGTGCCGCCCACTACAGATGTCTACATGAAATAATTCTACAGATTCACTACCTTGTGAGAGAAGAAATTCCTCTTCATCGCTACCTTAAATGGATAACTTTTTTTTAAATCATTCCCTCTGGTGCTAGTCTAATCCACAAGGGGCATTGCCTCTACATTGAGCTTGCCAAGTCCCCTAAGAATCTTGTATGTTTCAATAAGATCATCTCTCATACTTCAAATTTCAATGGATAAATGCCCAAACTACTTAACCTCTCCTCATTAGACAGTCTATCCATACCCCAGTATCAGCCTAAGCCTTTTCTAGATTGTCTCAAATTCTATTATCTTTCCTACGTCCAAAAATGCTCTTAGTACCTGATCAGGTGTACCCTAGAACTCTATGGGAATCTAGGGAACTGATTGCTGGACCCTTGCTGATGTATTTGTATCATCGATAGTCATAGGTAAGGTGCCAGAAGACTGGATGTTGGCTAGCATAGTACCATTATTTAAGAAAGGTGGTAAGGACAAGTCGGGGAACTGTAGATCAGTGAGCTTGGCGTTGGTGGTGGGCAAGTTGTTGGAGGGAATCCTGAGGGACAGGATGTACATGTTTTTGGAAAGGCAAGGACTGATTAGGGATAGTCAACATGCCTTTGTGTGTGGGAATTCATATTTCACAAACTTGATTGAGTTTTTGAAAAAGTAATAAAGAGGATTGATGAGGGCAGAGTGGTAGACATGATCTATATGGACTTCAGTAAGGTTTTCAACAAGGTTCCCATGGGAAACTGATTAGCAAGGTTAGATCGCATGGAATACAAGGTGAACTAACCATTTGGATACAGAACTGGCTTGAAGGTAGAAGACAGGGTGGTGGTGGAGGGTTATTTTTCAGACTGGAGGCCTGTAACCAGTGGAGTGCCACAAGAATCGGTACTGGGCCCATTACTTTATGTCATGTATATGAATGATTTGGATATGAACGTAGGAAATATAGTTAGTAAATTTGCAGATGACACCAAAATTGGAGGTGTAGTAGACAGTGAAGAAGGTTACCTCAGATTACAAAGTGATCTTGATCAGATGAGCCAATGGGCTGAGAAGTGGCAGATGGAGTTTAATTTAGATAAATGCGAGGTGCTGCGTTTTGGGAAAACAAATCTTAGCAGAACTTATATATGTAATGGTAAGGTCCTAGGGAGTGTTGCTGAAGAAAGAGACCTTGGATTGCAGGTTCATAGCTCCTTGAAAGTGCAGTCGCAGTTAGATAGGATAGTGAAGGCGGCGTTTGATATGCTTTCCTTTATTGGTCAGAGCATTGACTATAGGAGTTGAGAGGTCATGTTGCAGCTATGCAGGATGTTGGTTAGGCCAATTTTGGAATATTTCATGCAATTCTGGTCTCCTTCCTATTGGAATGATATTGTGGAACTTGAAAGGGTTCAGAAAAGATTTAAAGAATGTTGCCAAGGTTGGAGGATTTGAGCTGTAGGGAGAGGTTGAATAAGCTCGGGCTGTTTTCTCTGGAGCGTTGAAAACTTATAGAGGTGATCTTATAGAGGTTTATAAAATCATGAGGGGCATGGATAGGATAAATAGACAAGGTCGTTTCCCCGGTGTGGGTGAGTCCAGAACTAGAGGGCATAGCTTTAGGGTGAGAAGGGAAAGATATAAAAGAAACTTAAGGGGCAACTTTTTCACATAGAGGGTGGTGCATGTATGGAATGAGCTGTCAGAGGAATGGTGGAGGCTGGTACAATTACAATATTTAAAAGGCTGCTGGATGCTATATGAATAGGAAGGCTTTTGAGGGATATGGACCAAGTGCTGGCAAATGGGACTAGATTAGTTTGGAATATCTGGTCAGCATGGACGAGTTGGACCGCAGGGTCCGTTTCCATGCTGTACGTCTCTATGACTCTACTCCTTGTTGTGGTTCTGTTCGCCGAGCTGGAAGTTTTTGTTGCAAACGTTTCGTCCCCTGGCTAGGCGACATCATCAGTGCTTGGGAGCCTCCTGCGAAGCGCTTCTTTGATGTTTCCTCTGGTGTTTATAGTGGTCTGTCCCTGCCGCTTCTGGTTGTCAGTTTCAGCTGTCCGCTGTCGTGGTTGGTATATTGGGTACCCAGCACTGATGATGTCGCCTAGCCAGGGGACGAAACGTTTGCAACAAAAACTTCCAGCTCGGCGAACAGAACCACAACAACGAGCACCCGAGCTACAAATCTTCGCACAAACTTTGAACTCTACTCCTGCTATGGTCTGACTGGAGCCTTGCACAGTTTTAATAAAACCTTCATACTTTTATGCTCCCATTCCCAACATTCTATTGTCTATTACCCATTCAACGTGGATGCTACCTTTTGTGATTCTGTAACTTTCTGCAGTCTTAATCCATGTAAAGGATAGTAAGCTCCTCTATTCTTCATGCCAAAGTGCTTACATTCTCCCACATTATATTCCATTTGCCAAGTTATTGCCCACTCGCTTAACCTGTCTATATGGTTTTTTTAGACTTTGATGTCATCTTCACCACACGCCTTCCCACCTGTTTTTGTGTCGTTTGTAAACTTGGCTATAATACATTTTTCCTCATGCAAGTTATTACTGTATATCATAAGCAATTATGGCCCAGCACTGATCCCTGTGGCACACCACTAGTTACAGGTTGCCATTGTGAAATGTCTTCCTTATCCCAATTCTAAGTCTTCTATCAGTTAGCTAGTTCTCTATCCATGCTAAAATACTTCCTCCAATCCCATGACCTCTTATCTTATTAAGTAGCCTAACACATGATACCTTATCAGGTACCTTCTGAAAATCCAAATATATTATGTCTATTGCTTTCCCTTTATTTGTTCTGCTTGTTATCTCCTCAAAGATTTCTGAAATGAATCCAAACTTTCTAAAGTACCATTGAAAGAAACATTCTGAGAGCTGTAGCGGGTCACAAATCTGCTTCCCTCCTTCAATGAGGTTGTGGTTAAACTATGATTACTCGACATGGACTTAGTAATCAGAGCTACTATAACTGGTACATATTTTTAAAAGATAGTTTGACCATCCTAAATGAATTTTTTGAAAAATAACAGAAAGGATAGATTATGAACTTAATTACCTTAGTTTACAGGTTTTCAAAAAGTAACATGAAGTCGCACAAACTGGAGTCCTGTAGAAAAGCTAATGGCATGTTAGTGCTTTTGGATAGAGTAATAGTCCTGATAACGTAAACTTAATGAGCTATATTGCCCGGACTCTCTGCCACCGATCTCTTCCTATTATTTCAAATGAAATTTGTATTATAACTCTATGCTTCGAAAGATTCGGAATTTAATTGGGCTGTTTTCCTGTGGAATATTTACTGTGGGCTATGGACACTACTGTGGATTATTTTGCCACTGTAATGTTATATACTTTGGTTATAAACTTGAATATCAAATCAGTACAGAACAAAATGTATACAGCATTTATTTTCAGTATTTAAAGCTCTTTTCCCTTAATTATATTTTTCTTCAGGTGAAGCAGCAGCCTGACTATGAACACAGTCTGTACATGTACTTTTATTTTGTCATCTTCATCATCTTTGGATCTTTCTTCACTCTAAATCTGTTTATTGGTGTTATCATTGACAACTTCAATCAACAGAAGAAAAAGATAAGTATTTTGCCCTATGGGAAAATTGATATAATCAATATGCCATGGAGTGGTACTTATGACATTGATACTGTGCTTATAAAACATCAGTAGGATTATGGTTTTGTGCAAAATATCCTGCAGGTCAAATCTGTCAGTTTTTTACATGTACAAAGTAACTCTGGGGAATATTTTCTTTTTTTAAAAAAAGAATTGTTGTACGATACCATAGGCAGGAATTTTCTCTCAGCTTCAGGGCCACATGTCAGCCTCAAAAGGGAGTTAGAAGCCCTCAGTTGTTAGGGAACAATCACCACACATTTCAACTTTCATCTGATTGGTCAATTAATGGTCAGAGAGCAGGCTTGTTATCTAACTAAGGTAGGCAGAAGGCGTTTCAATACTGTAGGAACAGTGGCAAGACGTTCAACTCGAAAGCAACAAGCGAGTGAGAGTGTGCCCCAAATTGAGAACATCTCTCCAAGATGTTTAAATTTAAAATTAAAAGAAAGAGAGGATGACCTGTGGCAACTGCTGAAACTGGCCTCCTCCAAACAACGGCACTGTTCCCTGCGACCTGTGGTGACCAACAGGCTGACTTGAAACTTTCAGACAGCTTCTGACAATGGGTCATTGCAGAGTTCAGTTGACTACCCACTGATTATGGGGAAGAGTGCCAATGGGCAAAGTTTTGGGAAATGGGAATTGAATAGAGAGGTGCTTGATGACTGGTCCAGACATGATGGGTCAAAGGGCCTCTCTCCATGCTGTAATACACTATGGATCTATGCTGGGGATAGGATGAAGCCAGGCAGCCAATATGCCAGCTAGTGGCATGAAATTCTGCATCTGTCCACCTCTACTCCCACCACTGAAAGTACTGAAATTCAACTCCTATTTCTGGTCATGTTTGACACATTTAATCATGTAATGATTCCTGAAACAAATGCAGAAATTGCTGGGGAAACTTAGCACTTTTCTGTTTTTGTTTCAGATCTCCAGTATCCACAGTTCTTTGTTTTGTATTGATGGAATGAGTCCTGTATTTCCTTCATGTAGTTATATTTTAATCCAATTTGTTAACCATCAGTGGCAGAAATCCAGCAATCAATTTGAAGCTGCAGTCATACTAGCACTTAGACTTAACAGGCAACTTTATTTTCTGCATTTCTCAATTTATTATAACTTTATGAATATCCTTTTTGCACCTCTGCAATAACCTTTGTTATAGCTTGAGCTACCTTTATGAGTAATAATTGTAGAACATAATTTTTGTATTCTTATTACATGCTCAACTCTTCTGCTTTTTAAGAATAATCTTTATCATTGTTTTTCTGTTCTTTGATTCTATGCTGTTTATGATTCTGACCTCTGTGTATTGGTGTACTTCTTTGTACACTTGTATTCCTCATTATCTGCTCTTTTTCCCCCCTATTTATTTCATCTCCTATGTATCTTCTGTACTACTTGAATCTGATTCCAAGTTCCAAGGTTTTCCCTTTGTGCAATTGACTTTTGTAATCTTTCAAATTGTGTCTCTTAAGCTGGTGATTTGCATCCAAAACAGGCACAAAGGCAACTGAATAACTGCTGCACATTCATGCCAGCACGAGACCTGAGCCTTATTTTGAGGCCCTCACCATATTAGAATGTCACAGGTGAACAGTGCATGTAAAATGTATACTCCATTACAACTTACTTGGTCTGCGAGGGCCATTTACATTGCGTCAGTTAACAGGGGAGTAGAGGGGTGATTATCCCAAGGGAGGACAGCGAGCCAGCAGTGGGCCCGAATTTTCTATCGAGTCTGGTAAGGTCGGGGAACGAAAGACGGACTTTGATTTCTATTAGCAGCCATTATGTCTGCACCCTCAAAATGGGAAGATCACTCATTTGAAACTGAAAATTATAATCAGTGTCCTACAGTTGTCACAGGTATCTGAATTACCTAATTAAGTAGCCTTGTGTCTGTTCATGGATAGGTTACTTGGTCTTTGCATTACTGCCGTAAAGTGCTTCGGGCAATCTTGGTCATAAATAGGATGATCAAGGTGCCTTCAACCCCTGCCCCTACATTTTATTCGCTGAATGAGCCAAATTTTCAGGTCAGAAATTTCTCTTGTAAGTCTTTATCTCTATTTTTAGACCTGACCCTGTTTTATGCTTTGTCACTTTATCTTTTGTGTTTTTGATTATTGTTCAATACTACTAACCTTTGTTTTATTTTCCTGTTTCTGTGATCTCTAAATCTTATTCCTTCATCTGTGCATCTGACTTTTGAAATACATTTTCTTTATCCTATGAATCTGATCCTTAACTTTTGAACCTAGTTCTCTTCTGAGAGTCTGGTTCTTTGTTGTTTTCTAGTTTTCTGTGAACTAAATCCTCATTCAGTTTTGAACCAATGCTCTTTTCCATTCTGTTTAACTGATTCATAGTTCTTTTAATGGAATTCCTTGTTCTGTGTGGCTTGCTCTGTTCACTTTTCTCTGTCCCGTTTACCTGATCTACTATTCTCTCTTCTGTTTCGTGTTTTGTTTAGTTTTTTCTCCTGTCCTTCCAATTCTGTGTTCTTTGTGGCCGAACAACAGTGACTGATTGCAGAATTAAGGGCAGTAACAGCAGGGAGAAGAGCTATTGACGAGGTTAGCAACCACAAATAACTCAAACACTATGAAGCTGACAGATCCATTATATTGAATAGTATGGTATACTGAATGAGGCCCACTTCACTCATACAAGGTTATTTTTTGATTGGCTCTCAAGTACTGTATTATAACAAGGGTCTTCTGTATCATTTATTCTTTATTGTATTTCGGCTCAAGTAATTACCTATTTTTGTAATTTTATAGAGAAATGTTACAAAATTTAAATAAAACACATATATATATTCAAACAAAATCATTTCTTAATTCACAAGATTCAAAATTCTGTTATATCATTTGAGGAGGCCTCTTGCAGACAGTGCAGCTGGTGAGATGGAGCAAGTGCAGATACAAATCAAAACCATTCTTTCACATGTCTTTTTAACTTAATCCCACTCCATCCGAGCCAATCAGAATTGAAACAAAGAGCAAAATTCTTAGATAATTTGAATTCTATCCAAATTTAGCTCATTGTAGTTTACTGTCAGTCCCAGAACTTTGCTCCTATAGTCTTTTGTATTAAATTGATTTTTTTTCTCTGTATACACTTGACTTTGATGCAAATTTCCTGCTAGATTCCTCGATGAATTAAACATAATTTTTCCTCAGTTCAACACTTATTTTTTAGTGTTAAGCAAATAGATGGAGGTAGAAAGTTGGATGGAACCCATATTGCTGTTTACCAACTAAATTCTGCAGCTGCACTGACGTTCTAGAATCTCTGACACTAGATTCAAAAACATGACCCAATTACAGGTGGATGTATTCAAATCAGACAATAATGATAATGTGATTCTCATGATGCATTTTTAATCATTACCACCAAGGCAAAACAGGCCAGTAGAAAATTAAACAGATAAAATATTGACAAAACAATTGTGGTGAATGATTTGGAGATGCCGGTGTTGGACTGGGGTGTACAAAGTTACAAATCACACAACACCAGGTTATAGTCCAACAGATTTAATTGGAAGCACTAGCTTTCGGAGCACTGCTCCTTCATCAAGTGGTTGATGAAGGAGCGGCGCTCCGAAAGCTAGTGCTTCCAACTAAACCTGTTGGACTATAACCTGGTGTTGTGTGATTTGTAACATTGTGGTGAACGTAAGTTTTGTAGGGGGACAAAAACAAAACCTGGGATTTTTTTTTAAATGGCTACTGTACCAAGAAATGTAGAAAGAATGTTGTGGTAAGGAGGAAAATTGACTGAGGGGAATATCCTGAGATCAGGTTTTGGAGGCCTTTCTGTTTCAAACATATTTTAATATTTAGGATAAAGAAGTTTGATGTAAACTGGTTAAATGTTCACAAAAATGGAATCTAAGGAGATAACCAAAGACTCAGAAGACTCAGAAGTTTTATTTTGTAAAATGTGCAAATGGACAGAACTCTGGCTCATGAAATGTGTGGATGAACTATTGCACATATTAAGAAACAGTGGTTGTAGCTTTGTGTGAAATGAAAGCAAATCAGGTTTGACACTAAGTCAATTAATGTAATAAACAGAAAATAACTAGATCCAGAGTGCACAATAGAATCCTCATCAAAGATATAACGAAGGGGATGAAAATTGCTCCTTGAACAGTGATGGGTTTCTGAGAAGCATATTCATCAATCTTTAAAAAGGTTTTAAGTGCTTGCACATTTCCCGTCCTTTGTACTTCAAAAATTCAGTCACACTTCAGCTATGACATATTGCTTAAGGAAAATGTTTACACTTTAAAAAACAGAAAATGAAACAATATCTTCCTACAGTCCTGATCAAAGAGAGCTGCCTCTCATGCCAGAAAATAATTATTTTATTCCTGGATTTTGAATATCTAACCTCTCAAATTCTAAAAATAAGTGCAATTAGCTACAAACTTCAACAATAAGTAAATATTTATGTATCCAAAAATGCTGTGCTAGGTTGCTCAAGGGTATCAACAGAGAAGATGCAAAAAACTCACACTGTCATCTTAAGTCATTATAGCACAGAAGAAAGCCATTTGGCTCATTGGGTTGAGGCAATCCTGTTTTGAAACTGTGGCCAGAACTGGCTGTCAAACAATCTGCATAGCAACAGAGTGTTTAGGGAGCATGTGTCAAGCAACAGGACCTCCAGGGTGAATTTTTCTTGTTTTTTTTTAATTAACGCTGAAGATAGAGCTGTTTTGATACTTTTAAAAAAGATCTCTTGCCACACAATTACATTTTTAAGCAGACTTCAAAATGGAGTGGGGTAGGGGGGGGATGGTCAGTGTTCAAACTCAAATCAGGCTTATTTAATTTGAAATGCTAAATGAGTTGTAGGTCCATAACACAATTTTTAAGTGGTAACAGACAATACAATATGCACTCTGCTTAATTGTATTAGATGTGGAGTGATCTGATCAATTGTGGCTGCTCTCAAACATCCATAACCCACACAAAATATCCTACTTATTGCAGTGGTCACTCACTACAAATTCCACTCTTCCTTCAAGTTTAACTTTTGTTTCAGCTTTACTGTGTGGACAGCTATCAATTCCCTACTTAAAGCCATTGACAAGGGGTGCAGTCTTTCTACCCACTGTCTAACTACTGTGTTCTCTAATTTAAAATCAGTTTTGTTCCTGGTCCCTGAGGTTGGGACCAAATGAGAGAAGGCAGCCCACACTTGCTGGGTTGAATACCTGTCTATCATTCTTTGAAAAGACAACCCCTAAATGACCATCTCTGTGGTTACCATCTGGTTAAAGATAGCAAACAGGATCCAATAATTCAGGCACAATTAGAGTGCCAAAAACTTTATAGCTTTAGTAGCCAGACTAGGAGAAGCGAGCATTGCTGAGGCAGGACAGAGAGCATGATGAACCTTGGAGCGCGTAATTCTAAATATAAATATCATAGGAGCCAAGCCAAGACATCTAGTGGAGTGGAGGGAAATCTCAGCCTACTGCAGGATGGCTGCCTACATGGAGCTGGTAGCCTTCACACATCATAGAGGGCTACTCCACCAGCAGCAAAATAATGGCTGTGAGGAACATTTGCTCCTAAATGGGGCCTTAATTATGTACATTGACTGCCTGCCTCCATATAATTTGCATAAAGCTCACAGATCATGGTGAAAAATGACCCCAATGGCAGGAAAGCATCAGAAAATCATCCCAACATGGCTGCCTCATCTCGATTTCCCCCACCAACCTCTCCTCTGCTACCTCCATCATTATGGAGCTGGAGAAATCCAGTTCAGTGTTTCTTGCTAAACAGCATGTCATCTAAATTACTGAATCCTTTTGTTAGGATAAATTAAAATTTATTAAATGTAGGCACAACATGGAACGAGAAAAATAAAATCATTGTGTTAATCTAAAATGCAGATGTGGGTCTCAACTTCAATAGAAGATTCACTTAGAGTTAAATTGCTGAAATTAGTTATACAGTTCCTAGTCTTAAAAGTCTGTTGATAATGTTAATTCCTCATCCCTTGAAAAATTTTCTTTGGTTGCATATGTAATTAGCTTAATTAAGACAAAGTGAAACTTGGAAACCACAAAATTAATACAATAAGAACGATGATACATAAATTAATTAGTTCAAAAAGAATTATAGAGTTATAGCATTTAATTGTATTTAGTTGTATTTTTTGTATTAATAAATTTATGAAAGGAAAAATAAACATTGTATCTTTGTGAATGTAATTGGGAAAAAAGCATGAAAGCAGATGTAGTATTGTTTCTGAATATATCATAAAGGTAATTGTAAATACACACTTAAAAATTGATATGTGAATAAGTAAATTAATGTAATTGTATAAATTTAATCATTTATTTTTACAATTCATATGATGTCACATTTATTGATTTAGAAGTGTTAAGTGTATTTCATAAAAATCTCTTTGAATGTCATAAAATTGGTAAACAATTTTCTATGTATATGATTATAACCAGTCTGTTTTTGTCACTTTACTTTGGAGGTCAAGATATTTTCATGACTGAAGAACAGAAGAAATATTACAATGCTATGAAAAAACTTGGTTCCAAGAAACCACAGAAACCAATACCAAGGCCCTTGGTAAGAGCTGTTAGTTTGATACAGCAGAAGTCGCAAACCAAGTAAATAAGTTGCAATGTTATGCTTGGTATAATGTTCACATTTTAAAAAAACACATTGAAGAGTACAAAAGCATTAATGATTTTTTTTTACTATAGTGGTTAGCCATGGCGTGGAGTTTAATGAAAATACCCAATAAAGTAGTTGCGAAAATTCATGGGTTTGTCCTTTAATACGGTTATTCAGTTAGCAGCATTCTTTTTGAATGAAATCTACAAAGAATTGATGACAGATTTAGACCATTAATAAATATGTGAAAAGGTTAAAAAGCCAGGAGCAATCTGTTTTTCTCATGATTACTAGATAGGTGAGAAATTGACATAAAAAATTGAAAATTATTCTGTTTCTTATTACCTCTTTTGTGACTTTCCTTTTCTGACACGAACAAAGCAAGTGGTACTGGATTGCAATATTCTTCTTGTAAAATCTTCTGTGTTATGACAATGATGGGAAGAGTGCGCTGGTAATCAAATCCTATATTCCATGAGTTGAGTCAAAAGTGTAAATGTCTTATTTAATCACCAAAGTGGTGAAAAGAAATGAAATGTCCACTAGGTTGCTTTAATTAGCTAAAAACTCATTTTAGGAAGACTAATTCTTTAAACAAGTGGCAAAGATGATTGACAACTCAGCTACTATTCATAATTAAACTATATCCTCTTCATCCCAAACACACACAACTTATACACAGACAATACAACTCTGCAGAGCTGTCATGGGTTTGGTAAGAAATAGGTCAAAAAGGATCAACATCACTATAGTCGTAGATTCAAAAGATATAATTAGTTGACTTCTCACAAGTCCTTTGATTCCCTGTCAACAAGGTCAATTGCTGGTAGTCAATCTTCAGCACAGATTTCAGATTCAGATGAAAACAGAAGTCCTGATATTTGAAATTTGCAGATCCAATTCAACGAGAGTGAGAGAGCATTTAATTGCTTATGCTTGAAGACTTCTCTCTTACTGACAGAGAGAGAGCTGTTTTCTGCTGCAAGTTTCCACACCAACTTATATCTTGGGTCTGTGAAAACACATACCAACTTGACCCCAAAAGCTGTTGCTAGGTAATGAATAACATGTATCCACTACTGAAACCTGTAAGCTTTGCTTATCTGTTTCACCGAAGTCACTTATCATTTTGTAAAGTGTCAGTAAACGACAGAGCTCCTTGAGCATAAATATATTTGCATGCATTCCGAACTGTTAAATATATTGTTACTGAGATTTCATGAATAGGTATGCAGTTTTTCACTGGCAAAAAATAAATATCCAGGCAGTAATTAAAATTCTGCTTACCTAGAGTTACTTCAACAATGGTGCAAGCAAACTAATTTATTTTAGTTATGAGTTGTATGTAATATTATATAAGTTCAGTGTTAGCCTTGAATGGGAGAAGCCTCTCTTGCCAAGTAATCTCTGCCAAAAAAACGAAACACAACAATTACCAATGAATGTAAAATCTATGATGAATACATATAAACTACAACAATCCCTCATTTAATGCTCCTATAGTGTTTTTTTTATAAATGGAATGCTGAATGAAAAGCAGCATTGGGTGACAAGGATTCATGATGGCAGTGAAGGAGTTTTAGATGTTGCACACTCCACATTAAGGAAAATCATAGCATAGAGGCTATCAGTTATTTTCTTTTACTGTTCTCATTTTTCATTTAGAACTGTGAACTAAAATTGGGAATTAAATATTGAATAGCAGCTTGCTTTTAAAAAATTAAAGAGAACAAAAGATAGATGTTAGCAGTTGGGAACTGGCCTGGAAAGGTAATGTAGGTTAATTACTTTAAGGACCCTGTAAATGATTTGGCACTGGGGTGTGCTATGCTCAGGGACTGGCAGATCGTTGGATATTGGTTAGTCAAGGGAGGACCGGCACTGGCTGGCTAACCACAAAGAATGTTGAAGAAAGAAAGAGAAAACAAAGAGTGATCAGGCTCTGACTGGGATTTTGGTGTAGGGCAGCTTGGTGATACATTTCCTTCCCTAAAGGACTTTAGAGAAAAAAGATGAGTTTTTACAATAACCACCGTGGTTACATGATCACTATTGTCTAGCTTTTTATTCCATACTTTCAGTGAATTCAAATTTCAATGATGGGATTTTGAATCCATGTTCCCAGAAAATTGCCCTGGAGATCTGGATTATTAGTCCATGATATTACCATTATGCTACTGCCTCTCCTGAGGGGGAATAGCTTATCATTATCACAGCCAGTTAGGATATTACTTATGAATTTGACAAGAACCATTTCGGTACAGTGGCAGGATTAGAAATCTGATTGGAGGGATTCAAGCATGCAGTTCCAGGAAAATTATGTATAGATTTTGGATGCCTCAACTAGTTCAGTAACTGTCAAGGAAAGGATATTAGGCATGGGATGGTAGCTGCAAGGATGGTGAAACCAAAGTTTGTTTTTTTGAGGTGAGGAAAGATGATGAAGGTATGAAGGAGAAAGACGAAATGCTTGAAGACAGAGAATTGTTAAAAATTAATAGCTGGGAGACAAGCTGGTGGTGAACCAGTAGGTCTACCCTGCTGAGCTCTGCACCAGAACCCAGACAAAGTGGAGCACTTACCCTCCCTTTATTACCCAATGTGGTAGAAACAGTTATTTTTCGACCCCTAGAATTGTCCAGTGTTAGTTTAAAATTATTCGGAAAATGACCAAAGGGAAGGGACCGCGAGAGTCACAACAAGCAGGCGTCACCTCCCCCACCTCCCCCCCCCCCCCCCCCTCCCCCCACCCCACCACAACAATGGAGGCGCCCGTAGCCACAGCGTCGGCCTCCACGATCGCCCCAGGGGACTTACCAATGGAGCAGAGCATGATCTCGAAGTTTGTGAAACTCCGAGAGAAGATTGATTCGTCGACTGAGGAGACCCAGGCCAGGCTTGAATTGATCTCGGTCGTGCTGCAGAAGCATAACCAGGAGATCCAGTGTCTTGGGCAGCAGATCAACTTTCTTGTTATAAGATGTTTTTTTTCATACTTTATATTGTCTGAGGTGGGGGCATAGCTTCAGCTAGAAGGAGTCATGGAGGGGCTAATGGGTGGTATGAGCGCCCCCAGTGGGCAAGGGGGAAAGTCTCCTTTCATTTGTGTTAAATGTTGGTATGTTGTAGAAGTAGCTGTTAGAAGTTTTGATTTGGTAGTTTTGGAAGTTGTTTTTTTAAATTTATACAAACTGTTTATGGTTTTCACTTCGTGCACCATGGGGTGCTTCCTCCTGGGGTGGTCACGGACTCTTTCGACGATCATGGCTAGCCGTTCATTTAAGTGGTGCACCTGGAATGTTAAAGGGAGTCATTCACCAATTAAGAGAAAAAAAATACTGTCAAGCCTTAGAAAAGAGAGGGTTGATGTAGCCTTGCTGCAAGAAACACATTTAACCAATAAGGAGCATTTAAAGTTGCAACAAGGAGGGTTCGGCCAGGTGTTTTTTTTTCATCCTTTAATTCAAAAAGTAGAGGAGTTGCTATTCTCATCCAAAAGAAACTCCCATTTCAAATGTTAGGCTAAATTAAGGATAGGTGTGGGTGATTTAAAATTCTTAAATCTTTAGTACATGGAGAACATAGAACATTACAGCACAGTACAGGCCCTTCAGCCCTCGATGTTGCGCCGACCTGTCATACCAACCTGAAGCTCATCTAACCTACACTATTCCATGTATGTCCATATGCTTGTCCAATGACAACTTAAATGTACTTAAAGTTGGTGAATCTACTACTGCTGCAGGCAAAGCATTCCATACACTTACTACTCTCTGAGTAAAGAAACTACCTCTGACACCTGTCCGATATCTATCACCCCTCAATTTAAAGCTATGCCCCCTCATGCTCGCCTTCACCATTCTCCCTGTCCACCCTATCTAACCCTCTAACCCTCTTATATGTCTCTATTAAGTCACCTCTCAACCTTCTTCTCTCTAACAAAAACAGCCTCAAGTCCCTCAGCCTTTCCTCATAAGACCTTCCCTCCATACCAAGCAACATCCCAGTAAATCTCCTCTGCATCCTTTCCAAAGCTTCCACATCCTTCTTATAATGCGGTGACCAGAACTGTACATAATACTCCAAGTGCGGCCGCACTAGAATTTTATACAGCTATAGCATAACCTCATGGTTCCGGAACTCGATCCCTCTACTAATAAAAGCTAAAGCACTGTATGCCTTCTTAACAACCCTGTCAACCTGGGTGGCAGCTTTCAAGGATCTGTGTACCTGGACACCGAGATCTCTCTGCTCATCTACACTACCAAGAATCTTATCATTAGCCCAATATTTTGCATTCTGGTTACTCCGACCAAAGTGAATCACCTCACACTTGTCCACATTAAACTCCATTTGCCACCTCTTAGCCCAGCTCTGCAGTTGATCTATGTCTCTCTGTAACCTACAACATCCTCTGTCACTATCTACAACTCCACCAACCTTAGTGTCGTCTGCAAATTTACTAACACACCCTTCTACGCCCTCATCCAGGTCATTTATAAAAATGACGAACAGCAGTGGACCCAACACCGACCCTTGCGGTATACCACTGGTAACTGGATTCCAGGATGAACATTTCCCATCAACCATCACCCTCTGTCTTCTTTCAGCAAGCCAATTACTGATCCAAACTGCTATATCTCCCACAATCCCATTCCTCCGCATTTTATACAATAGCCTACTGTGGGGAACCTTATCGAACGCCTTGCTGAAATCCATATACACCACATCAACCAGTTTACTGTCATCTACCCATTTGGTCACCTTCTCAAAGAACTCAATAAGGTTTGTGAGGCACGACCTACCCTTCACAAAACCATGCTGACTATCCCTAATCAAATTATTCTTTTCTAGATGATAATAAATCCTATCTCTTATAACCTTTTCCAACACTTTACCAACAACTGAAGTAAGGTTCACTGGTCTATAATTACCAGGATTGTCTCTACTCCCCTTCTTGAACAGGAGAACCACATTTGCTATCCTCCAGTCTTCTGGCACTATTCCTGTAGACAATGACAATTTAAAGATCAATGCCAAAGGCTCGGCAATCTCCTCCCTGGCTTCCCAGAGGATCCTAGGATAAATCCCATCCGGCCCAGGGGACTTATCTATTTTCACACTCTGCAGGATTTCTAATACCTCTTCCTTGTGAACCTCAATCACACCTAGTCTAGTAGCCTGTATCTCAGTAATCTCCTCGACATCATTGTCGTTTTCTCGAGTGAATATTGTCGAAAAATATTCATTAAGTGCTTCCCCTATCTCCTCTGACTCCACACATAACTTCTCACTACTATCCTTGATTAGCCCTAATCTTACTCTGGTCATTCTTTTATTCCTTAAGTACCTATAGAAAGCTTTAGGGTTTACCCTGATCCTATCTGCCAATAATTTCTCATGTCTCCTCCTGGCTCTTCTGAGCTCTCTCTTTAGGTCTTTCCCAGCTACCTTGTAACCCTCAAGCACCCTAACTGAGCCTTCACATCTCATCCTAACATAAGCCTTCTTCTTCCTCTTGACCAGCGATTCCACTTCCTTCGTAAACCACGGCTGCCGCGCTCTACAGCTTCCTCCCTGCCTGACAGGTACATACTTATCTAGGACACACAGGAGCTTTTCCTTGAATAAGTTCCACATTTCTAATGTGCCCATCCCCTGCAGTTTTCTTCCCCATCCAATGCTTCCTAAATCTTGCCTAATCGCATCGTGATTGCCTTTTCCCCAGCTGTAACTCTTGCCCAGTGGTATACACCTATCCCTTTCTATCACTAAAGTAAACATAACAGAATTGTGATCGTTATCACCAAAGTGCTCACTTACTTCCAAGCCTAACACCTGGCCGGGCTCATTACCCAGTACCAAATCTAATGTGGCTTCGCCCCTTGTTAGCCTGTCTACATACTGTGTCAGGAAGCCCTCCTGCACACACTGGACAAAAACTTACCCATCGATAGCACTCGTACTATAGTGTTCCCAGTCAATATTTGGAAAGTTGAAGTCCCCCATGACAACTACCCTGTTTCTCTCACTTCTATGGGATTTTAAGTGTATACTGCCCCCTGGCGCACCCCCTTAAATTTGTATCCAGGTTGTTGGCCCTTGCAATGCATCATACAATTATAGGGGGAGATTTTAATTATCTTAGTGACTTGTAAGTGGACAGGATGCCTAGGAGTTTGCTGGTATGTCCCCCCAACCCAAGCAGTTGGTGGACCTGAACAGGGAACTGGGGTTGGAGAACGTTTTTTCACCCCAAAGGTAGGGATTTCACTTTTTTCTCTAACCCACATAAGTACTACACTTGGATTGACATGTTTTTTGTCCCATTGATCTTTTTGAACTTGGTGCTGTCTTGCAGAATAGGGAACATAGCCATTTCTGATCATGCAGCAGTGTACATGGAAGTCAAGGCCAGTGGTAATGGGACAGGCTCCTGGCACCAGTGCATGGACCCTTTCCTCCTGAAAGATAGCAAGTTTATAGAGTATTTTTTGCAAGTATTTAAAATCTTTTGGGACATTAATTTGGGTATGGCCAGTAATCCATCGGTGCTTTGGGAGACTACCAAGGCCTATGCACGGGGTTTGATTATTTCTTACTCTGCGACCTGGAAGTGGCAGAGAGGAGAGCAGCAACGTTTATTCGAGACTCGCCTGAAGGCAGCTGAGTTATCATACTTTGATAGACCAAATCTCTCCCAGTCCCCAAAGGGTAACATCCTGGTAAATCTCTCCCAGTCCCCAAAGGGTAACATCCTGGTAAATCTCTCCCAGTCCCAAAGGGTAACATCCTGGTAAATCTCTCCCAGCCCCAGGTGGGTTTCCTCCGGGTGCTCCGGTTTCCTCCCACAATCCAAAAATGTGCAGGGGTTAGGTGAATTGGCCATGCTAAATTGCCCGTAGTGTTAGGTGAAGGGGTAAATGTAGGAGAATGGGTCTGGGTGGGTTACGCTTCGGCGGGTCGGTGTGGACTTGTTGGGCCGAAGGGCCTGTTTCCACACTGTAAGTAATCTAATCTAACCATCTGTAACCAATTTGTAGTGGATTACAGCCCTTAGAGCTGCTTTGAATGCTGCACTCGCCCAGACAGCAACGAGGGAAATCTCTTTTGCGAAACAGAGGTTATTTGAGTATGGTGATAAACCAGGTAGATAACTAGCGTACCTGGCCAGAAGAAGAATGTCCCCCAATCTAACGCAACTATCAGAGAGTGTGCTGATACTCTTACTTGCAATGCCAAAAAGATTAATGCAGCATTTAGGAAGTTTTATTCTGAGCTGTACCGGTTGGAGGGCTGCGAAGAAAGACTCATGAAGATAGAATTCTTTTTTAAGACCCTGGACCTTTCGGGTGTAACTTCAGAGCAGGCGTCCTTTCTGAATGCCCCCTTGACATTTCAGGAAATACAGGAGATGGTGAGGCTGCTCCAGAGTGGTAAAGTGCCCGATCCAGATGGATTTCAAAGTGAGTTTTATAAGGAGTTTATAGACAAGCTGTCTGGGCCACTCTTGGATATGTACAATTACTCATACAGTCAGAACTGCCTCCCATCTTCTTTGAGAGAAGCAAGTATTTCTCTTATCCTTAAGAAAGGAAGAGCCCCAGAGGATTGCACTTCATACAGGCCCATGTTGTTAATGAGTGTGAATTTTAAAATTCTATCGAAAATGCTAGCATTAAGGCTGGAGAGGCATTGCCTTTCATTGTAAAGGAGGATCAGACAGGTTTTATCAAGAGTCGTAAGTCTACGAACAATATTAGAAGAGTATTAAACATGGTCCAGGTATGCCAGCAAAGATCAATTCCGGGTTTGGTAGTCTCCCTGGATACAGAGAAAGTATTTGACCGGGTGGAGTGGCCGAACCTCTTTCATGTCCTGGAATGGTTTGGTCTTGGAGGGGTTTTTGCCAAGTGGGTGGAAGTATTGTATAGTGATGCAAAAGCAGCGGTTTTCACTAATGGAATAAGGTCAGATAGTTTTGGTGTTGGCAGAGGCTGCTGACAAAGGTACCCTCTCTCGCCACTATTATTTACATTGGTGATCGAGCCGCTGGCCGAGGCCATCCGGAGGGAGCCCAATATAAATGCCCCGGAGGTAGGGTCAGGCAGGCATAAGATCACCCTTTATGCGGATTACGTCCTTCCCTTCTTAAATGATCCAATGACATCTGTGCCCCATTTCATACAAGTGATTAATCTATTTGGTTTGTTCTCAGGGCATAAAGTTAATTTCATGAAGTCGGGAGGGCTTACTCGAATATCCGATCTTGGGGATGGAACCTGTTTCCCTTTCTGGTGGTCACAGGGAGGTTTCCTGTATTTCGGCATTTTTATCAGCCGGATCTTCAATCAATTATATAAAGCTAATTTTGCGCAGTTGTTACAGAAGATAAGGCAGGACCTTCGGCGCTGGGAGGATCTTCTGATACCTTAGTTGGATAGAATAGCTTTGTTTAAAATGAATGTTCTTCCTTGCTTATTATATCCCATGCGAATGCTCCTTTTAATGCTGCCAAGGCAAACACTACAGATGCTTTACAGTCGGCTTGGATCTTTTATCTGGCATCATAGGCGGCCTCTTATTAAGCTGTATAAATTGCAGCTTCCACAGGGGAAGGGAGGTTTAGATTTCACAGATTTTAAGAAATAACAATTGAGTTCCTTAGTGTCCTCTGTGGGTGACTGGGCCTGCCAGGACCCACGATCAATCTGGTTGGACATTGAAGCCTCCCAGGCAAAATGTTCCCTCATCAATTTGTTGTTTATGTTGTTTATGGACAAGATGAGGACTATTATGGACCACTGAAGAAACCTGATTGTCCTTAACACTGTTAAAGCACGGAGAATGATGTGGCAAAGTGAGGGCAACTTACAAAAAATTTCCTCTTTCACACCAATAGTGGGAATGTTGGGATTTCGGCCAGGGTTGATGGACTATGGCTTTAAGTTGTGGGAGTCTCCTTTATTCTAGAGGAATCTCCTGTTTGGGAGATTTATTTGATGGGAGGTCATAATGTCTTTTGAGCAGCTGAGTCAGAAATTTGAGCTACCTAGCAGAGACCTCTTTCTTTACTTCAAGGTTAGGGACTTCATATAAAAAAAAACTACATTGATGGTTAGTCCTTACAAGTCTGCTATGGAGAGGAGAGTGCTCCGGTTTATGGGTGCTGTCTCAGTTAGCACTCTCTGTCACTTGTTAGGAAGTAATGTTTCAAAGGACATTGAGCAGCTCTGCAGAATCTGGACTCAAGAATTGGGGGTGGAAATCTCGTCAGAGATGTGGGAAGATATTTAGGAGAACATTAGGAAGATTTTGATCTGTAATGGGACCCAGGCTAAAAACTGAAGATACTCCACAGGGCTCATTTGGCACCGGAATGACTTGTGACATTCAAGATAGGAATGTCCCCAATGTGCCCCAAGCGTAAAATGGATGTTGGCATGCTTACTCATTGCTTGTGGTCATGCCAGAACCTCAGCAGGTAGTGGGATGACATCGCGAGTGTTTTGGCAAAGGTTTTGGGAACTGGGGTTAAGTTGGATCTGACGTTCCTCCTCTTGGGTCATCTAAATCTCCCCCCTTTGGACGTGCATAGGAAGAAATTGTTTAATATTCTTTCATTCTGTGCAAGGAATAACATTCTAATGAGCCGGATGTCGGAGAGTCCTCCGGGATTTTCGGGCTGGTGTAGATTAGTTATGGAGCACCTCCCCCTGGACTTCCTTACAAGTATGGTGCACCAGAAAACAGAACTGTTTTATAGAACATGGCAGCCCTTTTTGAAATATATTGAGGCAGACTTGTCGGCTATATTGATCAGGGCCTTTGGGTAGCCATGAGGGCTTTGTCTGGTGGTCCGGGAGCCCCTGGGGAAAGAATCCTAAATAAATACAGGTTTGCTTACTAATGCTCCCAGTGGTGGGGAGCTTCAGTGGGATTGTGCTGAGTGTAGTAATTTAATTGAATATAATTTAAGTTACCTAAGTATAACTTGGTTTAATTTTATTTTGTTTGTTTACTTATTTATCTTTAGTTATTTATTGAATTGTAGTTTTGCAGGGTTTTTCTTTTTTTCTCTCTCGTTTTAGCAGTTTGGGGAGTCTAGTAGTAGTTTGTTTCCTATAATTGTCATTATGTTATAAAGTTTGTGTTTTGTAGTGGTTTTGTAATTTCGTAAAAAAATGTAAAATCTTTTTTCTCAATATTTGCAAAAAAAAATCAGCTGACATGAAAACTAGGGTATGACATTGAGGGAGAAATATTTATGTTTCATAGGCAAGATAAGTTTAAATGTTATGAGGAGAGAAACTGAAGAAAATTGTAAGTTAAGAGTTAGCCCAGGGCATGCTTTTGAAAAAGTTCAGAAGTTGAGCTATGCAAAGAAGGAATGTGGTAGAGAAGGTGATTCAATTGTTTCAATCTTTATGACAAAGATTTCCACAAGTTGTTTGTGCTGTTGGAGGTGAGGTGAAGTGAACAGGGAAAAGGAGTTAAAAACACAGAGTGCTGCCATGAGTAGAGTTCAGGAGTTATCTTTGAGTTCCAAGGTAATCCTGGAGCAAATTAATAATTGCTGATAAAGTGTTTTTGTGAAAGAAGAACCAAAGGCTAGACAGTTGGAATTTTGAAATTGCACTTGTAAATAAATTGGGAGAAAGTTTGCTTCCGAAGACAACAGGCACAAGTAAGAGAGACCACGTTGTCTAATTTGCCGCTGGATTTTGACCAGTATTAATAAGAAATACTTTCTTTAACAATTATTTGTTATCCTCAGCAAAGGTAACATTGTCTTTCACAAGGTATGATACAGGAAAGTGTTTATGAAGGGCTCCATAAAAAGAACATTTTAAAAACATGGAAATCATAATTGAAAAGTTCTGTGAAAAAAAGAATAGCAATAAATCCAATGTTCTATTTGTCTACATTTCTGGAGCAGTTGCATGCAAAACAAAACACTTGAGAGAAATCAATAGCATGTGGTCATTTTGTCATTCATAAAGTTCTGAGCAACTCAAGATGTTGTCTTAGTTCTTCTAGGCTGTCATTTCTAACTTTGCAAAGACATTTTCCACCAAGCATAATTTGTACCCAAAAGAATTCAGTAACATTTTCAGTCTTAAGATTTTTATAATTGTATTCACATATAAATATACTTGTGCAGTAGATTAGATTACATTACAGTGTGGAAACAGGCCCTTCGGCCCAACAAGTTCACACCGACCCGCCGAAGCGCAACCCACCCATACCCCTACATTTACCCCTTACTTAACACTACGGGCAATTTAGCATGGCCAATTCACCTGACCTGCACATCTTTGGACTGTGGGAGGAAACCGGAGCACCCGGAGGAAACCCACGCAGACACGGGGAGAACGTGCAAACTCCACACAGTCAGTCACCTGAGGCGGGAATTGAACCCGGGTCTCCGGCGCTGTGAGGCAGCAGTGCTAACCACTGTGCCACCGTGCCGCCCACGTAATTCCTCTGTACAATATGGTGTCAGAGTTTAATGGTAAATCTCATTATTTATATTCATACAGTAAAAGTACATAAATTCTGATTTTATATTTTGAAAGATATGATGCCCTTTCATGTTGATTTCAGAATAACTGATTTATTTGTTCCTGTTTATTTGATAGAACAAGATTCAAGGAATGGTGTTTGATTTTGTAACCCAGCAAGCCTTTGATATCACTATCATGATTCTCATCTGCCTTAACATGGTTACCATGATGGTGGAGACAGATAATCAAAGTGAAAAGATGGATAATGTCTTATATTGGATCAACATGGTTTTCATTGTCCTTTTCACAAGCGAGTGTGTGCTGAAACTGATTGCACTCCGCTATTATTACTTTACAATTGGCTGGAATACTTTTGACTTTGTGGTGGTCATTCTTTCTATTGTAGGTAAGGTTATTATTGCTTTTAATGATATATTCAAAATAATTATTTCTTCAAGTTTTTCTGTCATTACAATTGAATGTATTAGCCAGAATTTTGCCAGTGAAGTCACGTATAGTGCAGTGTCAGGAAATTTCCCGACTCAGTGAACCTGAATTGGGAAACTTCTGCCAAATAGTAGATTATCACTCTGTGGAAAAAAAATCTCATTTACCATAAAAACGGTGGAGCCCTGATACTCCTTTATCTCCACACTCTCCTTATGGCCCACCATGCCAATTCATGCCATATTCTTCATACTAGCCCACACCACTTCACACACTCATGACCTTCATACATCCTATACCAACTTAGTTTGATCTCATACCTATCCACGATATGCCATTCATCTCCATGGGCCTTTATAAACCCTTACATCAACTGAGTATTGATATTTGCCGATCCATAATATACCTCTATTTCTATGGCCCTCTGTAGAACCTATTACAACTTCAAGCCTATTTAAGACAACCCATGACATCTGACTGATCACCCTTTGCCTTAAGCAACCATACCAACTCATTGTTTAGGCTTTTGAACAGGCTTCTGTAGCCCTGCTAATGTGAATCAGAATAAGACTTTAAAGATATATTGCAGAATGCACAATATTAAAAAAATCTCTATTAAAAGTACTTTCAATACCTTTAAATTCCTTCACTTTCTTATTCTCATATGAAAGCAATAGTTGTTATTCATAGCTCTACTTCAAAGGCAGCTAATCCTTTTATAATACTTACAACTGAAAATAAAACTAAATCTACAGAACCCCACTCCTCCAGTCTGCTGCCATTGTAAGGATTGCTTGTGGAAGCAGTCCTGAAGAGTGGGCTAAGTGGAGGAGTTTGGGGCCCCATTATGGCCCACCATGGCTAAACGCTCAAGAAAGTCTATTGAACTTTTAACGTATTTCTTTATTTTTCTAGTTTATATTAAGAAGGACTTTAACATTAACTATTACCTTATTTCTTTATTTTCCTACTGATACCATGTTGGTCTGTGATACTTATAATTTTAACATTGTTTCTTTCTTTTACTACTTTGTCCCTAAGTTTTTTTCTACCTAGGTACCTTTGTACCTAAGAGATGGTGCTGTGTGCAGTGACATTGTAAACTTTTCACTGTACTCCTGTACTTCTGTACTTGAGTTCACATGAAAGTAAAATCTAAATCTAATCTAATCTATCCATCTTAAGCTAACAAACATCTGTTGAAATTGCAAACAATTTTTTTTCAACTGAGACTCACAATGGGATTTTTTTAAATTTAAAGGGCTGGCCTTTTAGATGACAACTTGACAGTTCCACAGATCTTAGACAGCTTTTGTATACTTTTATATCTACCGTTAACAATCCCAAAGGGCGCTTGACCTTTCCACAGAACTCTGGTAGATTTATATCTTTTATTCAAATTTGTAAAGCCCATGAGTCATGTTTCAGAAATCTGAATAACAAAAATTGCCTCCGATTGGAAGCAGCTGCATTTCTAAATCTGCCACTACCCCTGCAACATGGATGAATAACATATGCGTTGCCCCCATTCCTTATTCCTAGTAAAAATCATGGGTGCCGGATATGGAACTGGGATCTCTGGATTTGAGCTACTGGCACTATTTTGACTAAAGTACAGAGCTGTTCCATCTTGGAAAAATCTTAAGCAATTGTTTTCATGTTTGATTATTGCCTCCAATTGAAGTTGTTATATGAAACGTTATATAGCATAATTATTATTTAACAAAACTTCATGAATGTTAAATAAAGCATTACATTTTACAGAAATAAAATAAAAACTGAAGTCATTCTCACTGATATCAGTCTTGAAAGGAATTAAAATTTTGTAGTACTTTTAAAAGATTATGCTAACATTTGGAAATGTTACTCGAAAGGTTTTCCTTAAAGATAGAGTTGAGATCATTAGGAATTATTTAGAGTAGCATGCAACCAGTAATATTTTGATATTGACCTAGTTCATTTAATTAAATGACCAGTATCCCTATTTGCCTATTCATATGCTGCGCTTTCACAGCTTGAAAAAAAGTTAACAATTCTGCCTAAAGATCTTACAATCAAAAATTGAAAATAATATTTCGTGAAAAACAGTAATACAAAATGAAGTTGTTGTACAGATGCTTTAAATATAAGAACATGCATTGCAACTTGCCCTCATGCCGTAGCATATTCTGATATTAAGATAATTAAAATCAGTCTATGCTTTGCTCCTGAGATTTGTGACATTTTCACAGTCCTTAATGTATTACAATTTTGAAACATACTTTAGATTAGATCCTTTATGTATTATCGTACTAAAATATGCAAAGCTGTGGCTAATATATTTTTTTTCATTTTCAGGCATGTTCTTAGCTGAAATTATTGAAAAATACTTTGTGTCACCAACGTTATTTAGAGTTATCCGACTTGCCAGAATTGGTCGCATCCTCCGTTTAATCAAGGGTGCTAAGGGGATCCGTACACTGCTGTTTGCATTGATGATGTCTCTTCCTGCTTTGTTCAACATTGGTCTGTTGTTATTCTTAGTCATGTTCATTTATGCCATTTTTGGGATGTCTAATTTTGCTTATGTGAAGAAGGAGTCTGGCATTGATGACATGTTCAACTTTGAAACTTTTGGGAACAGCATGATCTGCCTGTTTCAGATCACCACATCTGCTGGCTGGGATGGGTTACTGGCTCCGATTTTAAATAGTGGGCCACCAGACTGTGACCCAACAAAGGATAATCCAGGCAGCCCCATAAAGGGAGATTGTGGTAATCCATCAGTAGCAATTTTATTCTTTGTAAGTTACATCATAATATCTTTCTTGATTGTCATAAATATGTATATTGCTATTATTCTGGAGAATTTCAGTGTTGCTACAGAGGAAAGTGCTGAACCACTGAGTGAGGATGACTTTGAAATGTTTTATGAAGTATGGGAAAAATTTGATTCAGATGCAACTCAATTTATGGAGTATAGTAGATTGCATGATTTTGCAGATGCCTTGGAACCACCTCTTCGTGTTGCAAAACCCAACAGAATACAACTTATAGCTATGGACTTGCCCATGGTTAGTGGAGATAGAATTCACTGTCTTGATATTTTGTTTGCATTTACAAAGCGTGTGCTTGGTGAGGGTGGAGAAATGGATGCTCTTCGACAACAGATGGAAGAACGCTTTATGGCATCCAATCCCTCCAAGATATCCTATGAGCCAATTACAACCACTTTGCGACGTAAACAGGAACATGTTTCTGCAACTATAATTCAGAGAGCTTTCAGACGATATCTGATTAGGCGAACATTGAAACAAGCCTCTTTCATGTTCAAAGAAAAAGGTAAAACAAGTGAGCTACTACCTGGCAAAGAAGAAATGGTAATAGATAAGTTTAATGAAATTTCCACTACAGACAAAACTGATATGACTCCTTCTACCACATCTCCACCATCCTATGACAGTGTAACAAAACCAGAGAAAGCAAGAGAGGAGAAAGAGAAAGAAGATAGAGGCAAAGATGTAAGGGACTATAAAAAGTAAAATGCAAACAAATAAAAAAAATCTACTTGTACGACATTGTTTACAGCCTTTTAAGTGTGACCCAACTGTCTGAACAAGATTCCATTTGGAGATCTATGCCAAACTGACAATTAATATATAAGGTCAGTGCCTAAAAAGGCAGTGATCCTCATCAGGAGACTGTGACTCTGTACAGCAGGGGGAGTCAGCAACCTAGAAAGGAGGTTACTGTTTCCACTACCAGTTGACACTGCTGAAGAGGATAGTCAAAATGGCTACTAAGACTGTAGGGACGAGACAAAGGGACCAGAAAATTTTACGTGTGTGTGTCGTTAAATGTGCAACAATAGTATCTTTTATCCCTGTATTTTGCATTCCAGTTGCCACAGTTCCACAGTTTATACCAGGCCCATAACAATTCACATTATTTTATAATTCATAAGTATATTATACGTGACTATTTTTCTAAATGGGAATGGGGCTTTATGTTTTTGGGAAAGGGTTTCAAGCACTACTTTTAAGGTAAGAGGTTCACCCCACAAGTTTAGGAAAATGTGTTAAACGTGCAAAAATGTTTTGCATGGAAGCATGCAGCACTCATTCATTGTGCATGAGGATCCATTAACTCACAAGTCAAACAAGATTTTTTTCTATCTATTTAGTGTTTCAGGGTAGCCCTGATGTCTAAGGTGCTTTACTAAATGTGTTGTGCTCTATTTGAACAGTTCTAATATGTGCCTGTTATTTCATTATAACCCCTAAACTGAGAGTTAATGGGTATTTTTATGTGGAACATTTACAGACAACTCTCAGCTGCAATTTTAGTGCAAGTTCTGGATACAATTACTGTTTGTTCTTTTATACTGCCATGGGTGAATATAAGCAAAGAAACCCAGAGGGATCTGCCCAACAAAGCTGAATTGACCAGAATTGAACTTTACTGAAAATTGCTCTGCTTTATCCTGCAGTATTGTTTAACCATCTTCAGCTCTCAACAAGATTGATATTTAACATGACAAATAAATCCCTCTGTTGTGTAAATAGTTGTTTCACACTGTGATGCATGTTTGAGCAAAATGTAACCAAGGTTGGGCATTCATTGCATCAAATATGCACCATATTAAGTCTAGTTTGCAAGTTTTGCCAGATAATATGATGTATTATGTATCATTATACATAGTTCAGATGCTGTCACTGGTGCATGTTTATATTGCCTTTGCTGCTGTACACTGTTCCTTCCACTGTCCAGAAGTGTTTGAAAAATGGGAAGTAATAAGCCAGTGGTAAACTGAGAAATTGCTCAATAAGACCTCACTCCTCCTAGTTTGCAGCTAAGAAGCTTTTTTTCCGTTTGAATTTCCTGATTAATATGGATAATGTATGTTGTAAGATCAGACTTTGCAGGATGTCTTGCAAACTGCTTGAAATGCTCAAAATATGTGGTTGGATTTTCTAAGGAAAAATATAAATATTGTAAAAATTCATTTTATTTTACTTTTCAGCATTTGTACATATAAAAAGCTGAGAATTAATTCAGGTCGGTACTACAGTCACTTTTTTTTACGTTGATCCATTGCACTTTTTCTTCGATAAACTTCCCAGAAAGAGAAACAAGAGAACAGTCAATTTTAGTTTACTTTTTAATAAATGCACATTTTTAGTACAACAAAACTTAATTTGTTAAAATTTGGGACCATGAGTCACTTCCTTCTGCAAAGTGATATCTAGAAAATTATAAAACATTATTCAAATCTCAAGCACTGCCTGCATTGAGGGTATCAAGGAAATCCTTACTGCTACAAAATTCCTCAGTCCTTTTCTGTCCATTTGTATGGGCATTCTTGTCTTGTGAAATGATTCATGCTGCACTAGAACTTTTTGAAGTGGAAAATGAATCCACAGTTTTTTTTTTCACAAGAACAAAGTTGACCTTCTTTAATCACCCCCAGGTTATTTTGTGTTTTCTTACACAAAGAGAAGTTAAATGTAAATTCCTTTATTAAGCCTATTGACTTGTAGTGTATTAGTGAACTGCATGCAGGATAATGCTAATATTACCGTAAATGGTAAAACTACATTACAGAAACAAGCTAAGAGAATAAATAATTTTTTTTATTGTACGTATTAACTCTGACTCTGTGTGATTTTTATTTGTCTCAGTATTGCACAGTTGTCTACTGTTTACATATAAATTCCAAATTTTGCCACATATTCTTCATATCAAATTATGGAAAATAGTTTTTGGTTTATTAGAGTAAGCAATCTACTCAGTTGTAAATTCTTGAATATGCAAAGCTTTTCTCATTTGTTAGATGATCTTGCCTTTCCCTATTATAGCCTTCTTTGGTCACACAAACCATAATTACTCATATTTTTAATGCTGTTTATTTGTTTTGATGCTATACTAAGAGTGTATGATACTAATATATTTCAGTCAACAGTTCCTATTTGAAACAGTTTTCCTGTGAAATGTCTTGAATATACCAGAAAGATTTTACTTTATGATTATTTTATATGTAATGTCATCTGTCTGTCTTGTTTCAAGTACTTGGTTCTCAAGATTGGACCATGTACCTCTACTGGATTGGTTTGCCACTGTCTATTGCAGGATGGCTGCCCGAGAAATTCTCCTGATCATATCACCTGCTGTCAGGCGTATTGGAAAGATCTACAGGCTGGCAATCAATCACTTTGGCCACATCATGGATGCAACTTCATGGCATAAGACTCAAACCAGGAGATGCTGGCCCAGAGGTAGGGATGTTACCACTGTGCCGCAAGAACTCCCTATGTATAATATGGAAACTGATCTTCCTATTATGTTCACAGTCAGATGGAGGATTTATAAATACATGGGTGTTATTCAAAATAATATTGACAGGGATCCTGATTTATCAATATTATCAGCCACTGTGAGTTAGGGAGCTTTGGAGGCAGAGACCAGATGAGTCAACACTGAGAAAGGGTCACAATACATAGAGTGAAGTGCTCAGATCTCAAAGGACATAGCCAACAACACATCTCAGGTAGTTGTTAAGCACTTGTATGATTGCAGAGAAATTAATTTCCCTGAACATTTGGGATATGGGAACTCCAAAAGAGTCCATGGAAGCTGCACTATTAGTGACATAGTTGGAGTCTGGAAGGACAATTTTCGGAATGTGTGCATACCAGGGCAATAAATATTTTAATGGCTACTTTGTGTTGGCTAAGTGAGGACACAAATCATCACGCAGATTCTAAAATAATGCTGGAAGCATTATACATTTTCACACAATCTGTGTCACACAATCAAATGCATAATAATTTCAAATAATAGATTTTTTAATATGTATCTGTCCTCACCAATACCTTTTCAGCCTCTTTCACTATTCCATTGTGTCTTATTCCACTTCTTGAGATCAAGTGCAATAGTAAATCATGCTTAATCCAGCAAAACAAGATACGTAGGTTATTTAATGGCCTGATTTTGAAGACATATAAACCTGGAAGATCTGGAAGTATGTGAGTGCAACTCAATTAATGGCCTCAATGATCAGTGGGAAAGAAGTGCTTAGCTAACCGTCAGACCCTTCAATACATGTGAAGGCAACATTCCTGAAATCCTTGGCTGGCATATTGGGAGACAGGTGGAGAAATTTCAGCAGATGTGTCAGAATCAAGTTGCTAACAGAATTAATCATTCACAGTAATTTGAATAACTGCAGTCTTGTGCTGATATGTTGTAAGATACATCATGCTCTTCTTCTGAATCTGAACATCCAAAAATAATGAACCTACAAGCTCCTCACAACACTGTTAACTTTGAGGAAGGAGAATCTGTTAACTTTGAGGCTCCAAAATATTCATTCTGGCATCGGCTTAAATTGTTTTGTTATGGCATCCTGCTTTATTGAAGCATCTGCCTAGTTATACCCACCAAAATAATACAAATGATAAAACAGAGGGAATATTAGGGTGGTTGCAGCCTTCTGTCTTGTAAGGTTATGGTTTTTGCTTGGTGGAGAAAGTGAGGTCTGCAGATGCTGGAGACCAGAGCTGCAAATGTGTTGCTGGAAAAGCGCAGCAGGTCAGGCAGCATCCAGGGAACAGGAGAATCGACGTTTCGGGCATTGCTTGGTGGTCAACTCTATTCAGTCTCACGTGGTGTTTCTCAGGTTCCTTCTCAGGCATGTCAGTCTCTGTCATACTTGCTCCAGAAGAAGACAGCAGCCTTGAAAAGTGTACAGTTCATTGTGTTGTAATTCCAGTTTATGCTATTACTGGACAAGTCAGATCCTAGTCTAAAATCTGGCTTGATAGATTTGCTTTTTTACTTTTAACAAGATGCTCTTTCACTGAAATATAAGCATGCAATATTGCAGATTTGGATTTAACAATAAACCAGAAGTTTATTCATCGAAAAATGAACATAAAATAGAATAAACTAAAGTATTTACAAAATCTGTGTTTAAAATTTCAAAACAAATGGTAAAAATATCACATTAATCCCAGAGACACTAGGTTATAGTGCTAACAACATAGAGAATTCTCTTCTTTGTCAGCCTTACTTTAACAATAGCTTCAACTCCCAGTCTTGAGAATTTGATTGCCTCGAACTGGAACATTTATACAACTAAGCAAATGAGTTGTCAGCTTCAAATGACCTCTTCAAGGTTTTAACCAAACCCTTCTGGTCTGGAATGTTTACTAAACTTCTTACATTGAGGTATCGTATTTTAACACTGCTCAACTATTCTTTCCCTTTCACAGTTGTAACTGCAGAATTCTTGAAGAATTACCCAACTATAACTAAATAAAACATATTTCTTGCAAGCTGTAGGGGTTTCCCCTCAAAAAACTCAATCCCTGACCCTCTAATCTGGAGCCTAATGCACAACTTTTGACTTTGTTCACTTGTAAAACTCTTCCAATGTGAAAAAAAGCCCATTTTCTCCAGGAATTCATTCTCTCATACTGTGTTTAAAAAAAAAACACCATGGGCTATAGAAATATAACTTTTTAATTAAACTCCTTCAGACACACAGAAAACACACGTCAGGAGTTAAATATTAAAAATTCAAACTTTATACTTTTATATATATATGCACCTTACATCACAGTTAGCCTATATTTACTCGGGTACCTCTCTTGACCAAACCCTTCCAGTCAGCCTCCAGAGGTCACAATTATCAGTAACTATCTCTTATTTGTTAGTGTCATTGTCTGCCATCTTCATATCTTGCTTGCAGTTGTTCTTGGAGTTGAGGTATGAATGTCCAGTGGATCATGATCATGATACATAATTTCCTGGATTATCCCTGTTGTGATTGTAACGAGATCAGCCAAGTGGACCTCATAGAATGTGAGTTCCCTGATTGTGACTGTTAATCTGGTCCAATCAGGGGAGTCCTGGCTGACAGATAAAAACAGATGTGTGAAGACACTCTGGGAGTTGACTTTGACGAGGCTATACTAGAGTCAAGGACTTACCCTTTAATTACGCGTGGAGACTTGGTGATGGGATACCAGCCTCTCTGGATTTATTTCAATCCCTTCTTAAACAAAGAAACAATGTTGCCTATTTTCTACTCCTCTGGGACCTCCTCTTGTGACTAAAGAGGTTACAAAAAGGAAACAAACTTTGTACAAGGCCCCAGCAATTTCACCATCTGCCACTGCAGAATTCTGTGATCAATCCCATCAATTCCTTGTATTCTTAATGCTTTTCAAAATACCCATACCTTTTGTATTGACATGCCCCAGAATATCATTGTACTCCTCTCTAAATTCACCATCCACTATGTCCTTTTCCAATGCAAAGTATTCGTTAAGGAACCCACCAACTTCCTCTGGCTTCATACATACATTTCTTCCATTGTCCTTGAGTGGACTTACCCTTTCCCTAGCTACTTCCTTGCTCCTTATATATGTATAAATGACTTGGGATATTCCTTAATCCTGTTTTCTAAAGACATTTTATGGCCCCTCTTAGCCCTCCTAATACCTTATTTGAGTTCTTTCTTGCTGTCTTTGTATTCTTCATGGGCTCTGACTGTCTTCCATTTCCTCAATCCTATGTATGCCTTTTATTTTTGACTAAGTTCTGAGTTTCTTCTTATGTATGTATATGTCCTCAAACAAAGATATATGTCCTAACAAGATATTGTATCAGGATTACCAGATTAATTTGAAATCATTTAGCCTTAACTTCTTTGGAATATCACCTAATTAATGTCTAGGGGTGAATTATGCCTAAATTTGGTATCACTGCAATGTTTTAGATCAAACAATTGGAATTATTTTACTTCTCCTGTTTGATCCCAGTTACTGATAGTACCAGACAAGGCAGATCCTAGAAGGAAACTTGGCTTGATAGGTCATATGAAAACAAAAAGTGCTGAAGATCACAACGGGTCTGGCAGCATCCATGGAGAGAAAGCAAGCTATTATTTTGAGTTTAGCACACTCTTCATTAGAGCTGAAGTGAAGTTTTGAGGGGGCAGCATTTATGCAATAGTGGGGGGTGGGACCGGGGGGGGTAGTGTTGGAGGCTTGGGAGAAAATACGTTGGTAATTCAGATTAAGTGATCAAAATGTGGGAATGGCAGAACAATGGTGTGTCTTCTGCCAGCTTGGCAAAAATAGACAGTCCTGCTGGTGTTGAGGGAGGAGAGAGAGAGAGTGACAGAGAATGCAACAAGCAAAGCTAAAAGAAAGGAAAGGGGTGAGCTCACAATTTGAGGATGTTGAACTCATTATTGGACCCAAAAGGTTTAAAAACTGCCTAATTTACAAATGAGATGTTGCTCCTCCAGTTTGCACTGTGATTCACTGGAGCATTGCAGCACACCGAGGACAGACAAATGGGCATGCAAGCAGTGCGCTGTGTTAAAATGACTGGGTGTGCATGGACCGGAGGTATTCTGCAACGTGGTCACCCAGTCTGCGTTTGGTTTCTCCAATGTAGAATAATTCACATTGGGTGCAGCGAATACAATGCACAATACTGGAGGAGGTACCGTTGAAATGCTGCTTCACCTGGAAAGACTGTTTAGGCCCTTGGACAGTGAGCAGGGAGGCGTGAAGGGGCAGGTGTAACACCTTCTGGGGCTACATGGTAACATGCCTTGGGAAAGGGGGTGGTGTTGGTGGTTGAGGAATGAACAATTGTGTCCCTGCGAAAAGCAGACAGGTGGAGTGCGGAGAAAATATTTTTGTGGTGGCTTTCTGCTGGAGTTGTCCGAAATGGTGGAGAATGACCTTTAAATGCAGAGGCTGGTGTGTGAAAAGTGAGAACAGGAGAGACCCAATCATACTGTCGTGAGTGACAGGAAAACGCAAGAGTGGAAGCATGGGTGATAGATTGGATGCGGTTGAGCACCCTGTCAACCACGGTGGGAGGGTTATGGAAGAAGGAAACCATGTCAGCAGCACTGTTTTGGAAGGTGGCATCATCCGAACAGGTACAATGTAGGCGAACAAACTGGGAGTCAGTGGCTTTGTGGTGGATGGCACTGGACAGTTTATTCCCTGAAATGGAGACTGAGATGTCAAGGAAAGGAAGGGAATTGTCAGAAATGGATGATGTGAAAGTTATAGAGGCATGGAAATTGGAGGCAAAATGAACACATTTTTTAAGGTCCTGATGGGAGCATGGAGCAGCACCAAAACAATTGTCGATGTACTGAAAGAAGAGTTGTGGTTAATCACTGAAACATAATCACTGACATGAGGCTGCAGGTATCCCTACCAAAAGAACATAATTTTATTATACAAAAGAAAGGAAAAGCTATAAGAAAGATTCAAACACAAATAGTACAACAAAGTTTCAATGTTTCATCAAACCTATTCTTCTACAAATATTCAATTCAAAGAAATGTCATTCCAACCTTTAAGTTTTTACTGAGCTGACAGTTCCCAGTTTCTTTTCCATGGACCACAGAGAAAGTTGTATGAGTCTTTTCCAAATCTGCTGGCATGAATATTTTGCAATTCTGATGAATGACTTTAACTTTTTCAGTTTTAACAACACAAGGAATTCTATTCAAAATCTCCTTGCTTGAAAATTACACAAAAACTGATAGATCTTTGCAAAAATGACTCTGAACTAAAACTTGATTCTGCTGCTAACACAAACATTTCTCCTTTCTGGACTGAATGCTTTCTTCTTCTGAACTGAAACTGTGAATCTTCTATTTTGAAGTAAAAATGAAATAGCTTCCTAGTCTGTTGTAAACTAAGCAAAATAATCATTCCATCCATTCACTGTACATAGGTTTCTCTTTCGGTAATCATATGCATTTTTCAAATTGTTACTGCAGTGACCTGCAGATAGATAGAGTCATAGAGATGTACAACATAGAAACAGACCCTTTGGTCCAACCCATCCATGCCAAATATCCCAACCCAATCTAAACCCATCTGCCAGCACCCGGCCCGTATCCCTCCAAACCCTTCCCATTCGTATGCCCATCCAAATGCCTCTTAAATGTTGCAATTGTACCAGCCTCCACCATATCCTCTGGCAGCTCATTCCATACACGTACCACCCTCTGTGTAAAAAAAGTTGCCCCTTAGGTCTCTTTTATTATCTTTCCCCTCTCACCATAAACCTATGCCCTCTAGTTCTGGACTCCCCGACCCCAGGGAAAAGACTTTGTCTATTTATCCTATCCATGCCCCTCATAATTTTGTAAACCTCTATCAGGTATCAAGTCACCCCTCAGTCTCCGACGCTCCAGGGAAAACAGCCCCAGCCTGTTCCGCCTCTCTCTGTAGCTCAGATCCTCCAACATTCTTGTAAATCTTTTCTGAACCCTTTCAAGTTTCACAACATCTTTCTGATAAGAAGGAGACCAGAACTGCACACAATATCCCAACAGTGGCCTAACCTGTACAGTCGCAACATCACCTCCCAACTCCTGTACTCAATACTCTGACCAATAAAGGAAAGCATACCAAACACCTTCTTCACTATCCTATCTACCTGCGACTCCACTTTCAAGGAGCTATGAACCTGCACTCCAAAGTCTCTTTGTTCAGCAACACTCCCTAGGACCTTACCATTAAGTGTATAAGTCCTGCTAAGATTTGCTTTTCCAAAATGCAGCACCTCGCATTTATCTGAATTAAACTCCATCTGCCACTTCTCAGCCCATTGGCCCATCTGGTCCAGATCCTGTTGTAATCTGAGGTAACCCTCCTCACTGTCCACTACACCTCCAATTTTGGTGTCATCTGCAAACTTACTAACTGTACCTCTTATGCTCGCATCCAAATCATTTAAGTAAATGACAAGAAGTAGAGGGCCCAGCACCAATCCTTGTGGCACTCCACTGGTCACAGGCCTCCAGTCTGAAAAACAACCCTCCACCACCACCACCCTCTGTCTTCTACCTTTGAGCCAGTTCTGTATCCAAATGGCTAGTTCTCCCTGTATTCCATGAGATCTAACCTTGCTAATCAGTCTCCCATGGGGAACCTTGTCGAATGCCTTACTGAAGTTCCTATAAATCACTGTTTCAAATAATTTTCTGACTTGTTTAAGACAATTGCTTTAGATAAGTGATCCAAATCCGCTTCTATTTTAAATCCAAATCTCAAAACAAAACATATATATTACATGTCTTTCATCACAATACTACCAATGTCCCATTAGGGTGTGCATGAGCTACTGCATGAAGCAATTGAAATTTGCCAGTTATCAAAGAACACTCAGCAAGCAAACTTACAGATTTGTCAACCTGAGCTACAAATCTTCTCAAAAAGTGCGAAAAATGCTACTGTTTACAAAGTCATGAACTATCAATATTTTCTTATTATTATTTCTTTGAGTGTTGTGCCATTTATATTTGCCCTGCCCCCTACATAATAGCTTTAACATTAGAAAATATCCTAAGATATTTCATCTTAAATAAAAACAGAAATTGCTGGGGAAACTCAGTGGGGTTGGCAGCACCTGTGGAGAAATAGAGTCTTAGTTCAGTCACCATAGCTTAAGTGTTTTAGTTTTGTAGCATTTCCAGGTGGGGAGAATTTGAATAGAAATTTTAAATCGTTAGACTAAAATGTTTAGCATCTCTCTCCAGACACTGCCAGACCTGCTGAGTTCTCTCGGATTTTCTGTTTTTATACCCATTACATCTTATTTTGTCTTTTTTGACCCCTTCCTGACAGTGCAGCATCTATAATGTCAAATATTGTTCCTGATTTTCTCCATGTTCCTCACAATATAAAATAGTTACATCACCAAAACTGCAAAAAAGGTCAGTTCAACTTATGATAATGACCAGGAAAAAGAATTAACTCAAAGGAGAAGTTATATCATTGTGATGGGGTTCAAAGATGATTGAGCTGATAATTAATCTCCTCTTTGCTATTTGCCTGAAGCTGAATAGTAACAGGAATTAAATTACAGTCCAGAAAAGTGTCATTCTGCACATGGATTGCATCAGTGACTTAATTATTTGCCTTATTAGTAGCATTACTGGCAACAATTACAGACATACAGGAATCAGTCCCTGAACCTTCCAAATAGATTACTGCCTTGAAAGCATTTCCAAGTAGTTATTATTCCCCATTTAAGTTTACCAACATTTTACTGCATATTATCTTGCTTTGTCAATTTTTCCTATTTCAGCACTTCCCCCTGCTGTCTGAATATAGTCCTTACAATTACATTGTCCTTAACTGATTGAATGAACGTGCAACATTTATATGGGGATGGTGGAGTACTACAAATTATTGCCACTCATATCCTGGCTGAACTTATAAATAAAATTTTGCATGCCTGTCACACAACAAAATTAAGTCCAGTTTTCTTTGATAAATATGTTCGAGTTAACTATGAGGCATTAATTTTACTGAACACAAATGAACAGTTTGTGGCCATTGTTAAACCACAAAGTGAGAATACATCCTGAGATCAGTTGCAGGGTAATTGCATCTTGTTTTGTGTCTTTTTCCTTCTGACAGTGTAATATTCATCGTGTCAAATGCGGCTTACTCATTTTCCCCATGTTTTTCATGGATTAAACCATAGCAATACTAACATAGCTTCTGCAAATGTATTCAGCAAAAATTAATTATTTGACAGTGCAACAGATAGCATCCCTGTCTCTGATTCAGAATGCCCAGGGTGAAGTTCCACTCTAGCTTGATAGCGAAAGAAGGTGCACTGATAATAGCCAAACTTTCCAACATACCCTGATGGCAGGCAGTAAGAGCAGGAGAGATTCCTGGTGAATCATGTGTAGAATGAGATCTTTTTCAATAATTAATCAATTTGAATTGATTAAGCAAAGGATGAATTAAATTGTATTATATTTCTTTATGGTTAGTAGTAAAACACTTTTCAAGAAAGAATAGCCATAAGGCCCAGGTCAAAAGTAAGGTTTATGTTTTTATGGCTGTATTTAGGGGTCAGGCAGGTGTAAACTTAGGCTAACAAATGTGAAAGTGGTTTGTGAACATAGCTGTGTTTTTAGAATGTTTTGATTTTGTAACAAAGTATCTAGCAAGTCCCTACATATGTTAATTAGTATGATTATTTTGAGCTTCAATTTTTTTTTTAGCAATAGTTATTGCAGAGTCATAGCTACGGGCTACAGCGTGCATGTAAATGGGAATGTTGCCACAGGTTTTGGTTGGCTAAATTGGTTGGACTGCCATTGTGGATGAGATTCGTGCTAACAACACAGGATTCAATTCCAGCAGGACATGCCTCTTTGCTCTATGTATGGTGGCAATTACAGTGTTGTAGATCACACCTGCCTTCAGGTATATAAATAAAGATATTATCTTCAAGGCAGTAACCAAAATCTTTCAATCAATTCGATCTGTTCCCCATGTTAAATGTACAAGGGGTGGTAAATGTTTTATGACTGATTTTGTGATTACCTATAATTGTTTGAGGAACAAATATGATACCAAAGCATTTAACAGAGTTTTAGCATTATTTTAAAATTGAGTAATCCAAAAGCCAATATATCAGCAGAATATCTAACCTTGTGCCGTGGAAATATTTATTTTTCCAAAAGCTACAGGAACTTGCTGAGCCTTCTACTGTGGAACTGAGGATGATTTACATCTCATTATTCTATATTTTGTTATATCTGAAATATTAACTGTTTTGTAAACATGAGTATATGACAAATGACCCATAATTCTGCCTTTGCAGATTAATTTATGTTATTAATTATTGCTATTTCTATAATTATTTTTAATTCCCATATAATATTAGCAGGTGGATTTGTTTTATTCCTGTTTATGAATATGATATTAGACATAGCAAAGTCCAACAGGAATACCTTCTGGCTGTTGTGGTCTCAGCCCCAGTTCTAACTGAAAAACATGCAGCTGTATTTAATAACAATATTCTCATGCTCTTAATGTGGAAAAAAAACAATCCCAGTATATTTTCCCAAGGTACAAAAAATTCTGAGTTAGTTGGGTGTAAAATTAGCAGCATATTCTGAAGCATACTTCAACAATAAGCATGGAGATCACACATTAAAAGAATATAGGAACTGGGTTCCAGAAAGTAGGGCCAATAAGCCAAATATTCTGCTTCCAGTGGCAATGCATAGGTGGCCAGAGTGGGATGGCAATAGGGCCTGAGGTGAAGTTTGAGGTTGGATGACATTCTAAAGGTATAGGTAATTTGGGGCAGGGTGGGGCAGGATTGATTGGTGTGGTGTGGAGTTTGTGGGTGTGGCAGTTGGAAGAAAGATTTATAAAACAAGATAAAGGCAAGAATCTTATAGGGGTCCGTGCAATGCAGACTATGTTGAGCCTCGTCACAGCATCAGGAGGAGACGTTCAGCAAGGCCAATGTCAACAATGGAACATCTCATTCCATCTTTTACACTTTTCATAAGTGTAAGTTTCTCAATAGGCAGCATGAGTTGCCAGTTAAGTGGAATAACTGCTTGTTAAATGCCTTGTTGACAACCCAACTCACCTGATTAATAATTCAGTTTTCTACCTTATTAAACTCACCAAACAAGCTAGATGTCAAGATAACATACGATAGAAAAACAGACAATCAGCAGGTCTGGTAGTGTCTGTGAAAAGAAAGCAAAGTTCACATTTCAAGTCCAATGATCCTTCTTCACAAAGTGCGAGTTGATTTCTCTCTGCAGGTGTTACCAGATCCACTGAGTTTCTCCAGCAATTTCTGTTTCAGGTTTCTAGCATCCATTGTTCTTTGTTTTACTATGGAAGAAGAGCGGCTACCTGGGAGATTCAACTCACTGCTTGCTCTGAAGGACATCTACATTGGACACTGGGCAACAGCATCCTGAGGCATGCTCCATCGGTAATAGGCATGGACATTAGCATCCAGTATATGTACCTTAATCTAAGAACCTTCATGGCACATCTATAATCCATGTACAGGATGCTTCTGCACTCTAATTCTGCTCCTTGGGCTGCCCTAGCAACTATCATTGTAATGCTGCAGCAAGGACATTTTGCATCAAGGTAACATAGCCAGCCCATGGACAGGATCGGGTGGCATCTCTGGGCTTTTTGCTCACTGTCATAGTACACACTCAATCTGAGCTTACCTGTATGTGTACAACATCCCTTCTCTGTATTGCCTTGCCTTCGTTTTTTTTGTACCCTAAGGCCTCAGGCAGAGGTATGACACTAATGTTACTTTAAACATGCTGCAGGCACAAAACATGGTATTTCTGGGTATCTACTGAGTGGTGAGTTATTCTAAAAAAGGCACATGGTATAATACAAAACTTCAGATGTGAGGAATGCCATGATGGTGTTGGGGTTTAGTAGCTAATGCAGTAAGTTTAACAAGAGAAGGCAAGAAAACCCACTCAGTCTCTTGGCAGAAACCCCTCCAAAAAAACTCAACGTAATTTGGATTTAGCCGAAAAGAAAATTAAGATTCAGCCTAGGGATTTTAAACTGGAATATTGGAGGTGGAGGATTCTGGATCAGCAACATTGAGGCAAAATCATGAATTAATTTTACATAAATGTAATCATCATTTCTTTATAAAGAGTTCTCAATCAACATCACGTTCCCATTTGACTTTATCCTTTGTTAATTAATTATTCATTTTAATTTTTATTCATTCTGCAAATGGTTTTAACCAAACAGAAATCAAAGTGCCTTTGAAAATTATATGTCATAGGTTGTCCATATATTGCATTAACAAAAATCAAATGAGATATTTTCTCTAAACACATCAGCAATTCATGTTTTAAAAAGGCCAGCAGGGTTTTGACATTTAATTAAAGCCCTTAAAATCAGTCTAGTGTTTTCTATTCAAAGAATCAGCTATAAGATTTTGGGCCAACTTATGCATCCAGGAGAAAGCCTGAAGCAGTTTCTTACAGTTGAGAAGATGCGTAATCCTGTGGCGAAATGTTTAATCTTCACACTTGTGTCTTGGAAAACATTGGTCAGCTGGCATGGATTCCTTCAGAGATTGAGATACATATTGCATGTGTTTTTAACTTTATATTTTGTAAGCTGACATACCTCCTAGATATTTCAGCACATTGTTCACATCAAAAAATAGATACTCTGGATTCTTATCCTGTCCTGTAGAATTTGGTCTGTGTTATTAATTGATTCCAAAATATTTATAGAATATAAAGGAACTATGGACACCATTCAATTTCTTCATTCAAACTGGAAACAATATTGACAAAAAAAAAGTGTTGTTACATTGCATGCATCTATGATCAGGCAAGCATATACATTTAACAAAATGGCAATGTCATGCCATGTTACATTCATGTAAAAAAGTATCAACTTCATCTTAATATCTACAGCGATATTGTGTAATCATCAAAACAGTCAATCACTTGAGCCCAGACTATACAAATGTCAGTGATAGAGTTGTAATGTACTTAGTTGCATTGTAAATAAATATTCTGTTTGTTGTTTTCTGTAAGTACCCAGACTCCATGAGAGTTAACATACCAGTAAAACCCAAAAAACATATTATGGTGTTACTTTGGTGGCAACTTAAATGCGATATTGGAACTTCATTTTAGAAGACTACTCAGTAGTTCGTGCTTCAAAAACCCTCTTTAGTTAACTCTGGAAGACAGTTACCATTGTAGCAGTTGTATCGCTGAGTCACAGGCAGAAGTTTACAAACAAGCAACAATCATTTCAAAGTCCTCTACCTCACCCTGCAGCACAGCAACCTCAGAGAAGGAAGGTTTTGAGAATATTCCATTTAACAGGAGTGCAATCAGTTAATTTCTTAGTTAATGTATTTTAATGGAATAGACCCATTTGTTAAAGTACAAGAAAAGCAACATCTGAATCAATCAATACCAAACTGTAGAAATCTGTCAGCTTATTATTAACAGTGCAATGCAACTTTACTACAATTGCAGTTCTCAGCCAGTATGTGAATGGGAAAACCAGGGTAGCTCTTTTCAGGACTCTCCTCCATCAAGTTGGCCATCGATTCCACCATTTTAAATTTCATTCAGAGTCTCACAATGTGAGGAACACATGCAAAGCACAATTTCTTTCCTCTGCTTTTGATAGTAACTGGCCACCTTAACGTTCATTGAAGTCAAGGAGATTTTAATCATTGGTCAGAAACAATCACTGATTTGCTATACTTTATCGGTTGCAATATCTTTCTCTCAGCAGAGAGACAATAACAGAAACAGTAACTGCAGCTCTAAGTTTAAGCAGTACAGAAACAGAAACAGTTCAGAAACAGTTCTGAAGTTTCTGCAAATATGGTAGAGACACCAGAAAACAAAGAAACTAGGCCCATATACTATTCTCTTGCCATGCCATTTGGTGCAAACCTACAAAGCAAGGGAGATTGTCATATTTGTGAGCAGGCCTCAGTTAAATCAATGGGGATAGCCTTTGTTTGGTTCCAAGCGCATTAAGTCAAGGGCAGCTTCAATGTTCAGGGCAGTCATAATCTGGATTTTTCCCTCGTATGAGGTGAGAAGCCAAATGACAGGCAGCATACCACCCATCTTGGCTGTTTCTAGGTCCTATTGTGGCCTGTTTTCCTCCTTGAATGAGAGAGAGGCAGGTATCAAAGGCAATGAAAGTGCATGGTATAATTACTATTGGTGAAGGAAGGTGGGGAGGTGTTCTGAGTGAATAAGTAGGCAGTGCAGAAGGCCTTGTAGTGAGTGAGGATGAGTGGGGAATTGAGTGGTAAAGCATGAGCTTTGGAGGGAGATGGATACCATAGCAGCGATAAAATGAATGGGAGTAATCAGAGAGAAGATAGTGGCACTTATGGCAGAGTTGTGAAGGATATTGACCATTTTTCTGTATCCACCATACAGGTAAGACTGCTTTAACCTGGGTGGCAACATCGGAGCAGACTGGCAGGCTCTGGTGTTGTGGCCTCCATGTCCTGTCTTAGGGAAGGAGGAAGCCCTGTGTCAGCACCATGCTATCCAGCAAGAGCTCCTAGAACATGACTGTAAAGTGGAGAAATAATTCTCCCTCTTCTGTCATGTTTGGAGCAAATGTCTGGAAATGTGCTGGGCAACTCTGAACTGACAGTGCTTATCCAGGTGCCCAATGGCCTTTTAAAGATGGCACAAAGGATTCTGGGATATCTGCTGAGTGGCAAAATGATCCAAAAATGGTGCATGGCAAAATGGGACTGGAATCAGCCAACATCACGGGGCCAGGGTAGGTAATGAATGATGCGAGTTTGATAAAATACAGCAAAAGAACTTGGTAGGCCTCACGATGCCAAATGCAATAAAATGCCTTGCAACTTGGGCTCAGTCAAAAAAACCATAAGATTCAGCTCCATGTTGTGTAATTTGTATCTGTACGTTTTCTTTTCTCTTTGTTACATAGCCTGGCAGCTGTCATAAGTTGTTGAGCTGGAAGCAAGAACAAATTTGCAGTGGTCAATGTACCCTACAGCAAGATGCCATGAGGCACAAGAAGTTACTTAGATGTAACAAAAGCAAAGAACTGTGGATGGTGGAAATCTAAATTAAAAGCAGAAATCCCTGGAGAAACTCAACAGGTGTGGACAGCAAATGGAGTCAAGATTTTGGGCCCACTAATGCATTTGTCAGAACTGATTGTAGCTAGGAAAAGTGGCATATATGCTGAAGACAGAAGGTGTGGGTGGGGAAGTGAGAATGGAGGGAACGATAAGTAGAGATGGAGTCTAGAGAGAGAAAACAGCAGCTGGGTAGTCAAAGGAATGGATAATGGTGAGCCAGGAGGAAAGAAAAGCATTAAGAACCATTAGTGGGTGAAAATGGATTTTCTGTGATGAAAGCAGCTCTTGTGAAGACTGAGCCAGGAGTATCAGGGGGTAAAAGACATCAAAGGCGGTGTTCAACTATTGAACTCGACATTGAGTCCTGAAAGCTGAAGAGTCCTCAAGTGGAGAATGAGATGATGTTCTTCCAGCTTGTGCAGAGATGCACTGGAGCACTGCAGAAGGCCCAAGCCAGAAATATTGGCTAGGTTGTGTGTTAAAGTGGTAGGCATATGGAAGCTCTGAGTCATTTTTGCAGCTAAACAGCATCTCATTTCCCAAACAAATTAAATACATTATAATTTTAAAATATAAATCTTATTAAGTTATTGAATATCTCATTTCTAAATATTCCATGGCATTCCTTGTCAGTCAACAGATGGAATAAGCATGAGTTCATAATCCTAATGGATTTAAAACAATTTTTGCAGCTATAAGGAATTAATGCTTTTGAGAGCAATAGAGCAAGTGGAAAATAAATCAGCTTTTGGCATTCACTGTAGTGTATATATTCCTAAATACATTATTAAAATGGTACTGCAGTCCTCAAATGAGTATCATTCTCACTCACTTAAAAATTACCTTGGAAAATTTCTGTTCTGTAACTGGAACTGAAGGCATTTATTCATTAGGCAATCAAATAACATGATGCTAAGTCATTTGCACATCTTGAACTTTGTAGCTGCAAAGATGGCAGAACTGTCTTGTATTCTGTCATTACAACAATGGAACTGACAGCAACCTTTGATATTTGTATATGCACAATTAAAAGTGGAAATTCAGAACGTGCTGTCAGTGATACCTCCACTCCTTCACTTGATGGATTCAACACCCATAGATGAAAATTTTCTGAAATGAAGACCTCTGATGACAGCTATCTGGAGACAGATTAAATACTGCATAACTGCATAGACATGTAGGAATCTAGCCAGAGACATTGGTTGCAAAGCACATATAACTATCGTCTTCTGGATTAGTGATGCTGGAAGAGCACAGCAGTTCAGGCAACATCCAAGGAGCAGTAAAATCGACGTTTTGGGCAAAAGCCCTTCATCAGGAATACCTTTTTTTGTCTGTACTGTTTGTCCTGTTCGGGTCCAAACTCTGCTGGTTTAAAGGTGGTCCAGAATCCGTGTGGGATGAGTTGGTTACGGAGGCAGGCACTGAGGAAGCAAATGTGGCTGTAGTAGCGAGTCTGTTTCAGGACATGGTTGAAGAGCTTTAGGGCAGAGGAAATGACCTGGGAGTTGCAGTGGGAGAGGCACTCTCTGAGGTTCTTGTAGAGAGAGGAGGAAAACGTCTTCAAGGCAGGCATCCTTGCAAGAGGATTCACAATAGGGTTAAAATCAACTAGGCAAAAACAATGACTGCAGATGCTGGAAACCAGATTCTGGATTAGTGGTGCTGGAAGAGCACAGCAGTTCAGGCAGCATCCGAGGAGCAGTAAAATCGACGTTTTGGGCAAAAGCCCTTCATCAGCTCTTCCAGCACCACTAATCCAGAATCTGGCTTCCAGCATCTGCAGTCATTGTTTTTACCACATATAATTATCGGCCTTGGCAGGCAAGCAATTGTGTCATACATTTGATTACGTGATACATTTGTGGACATCAAGCTGTGGAATTCACCATATTATCCTCTACAGATCCTGTTGTTTTTCTTATTCATTCCTTCATAAGATTTAGGTGATGCTGGTTAGGGCAGCATTAATTGCCCTTCCCTGATTGTCTTTGAGAAGATAGTGGTGAGCTGCCATTTGAACCACTGTAATGCTGGTTAGACGCACAGCCAGAGTGCTGTGAGAAAGAATGTCTGAGGATTTTGATCCAGCAACTTGTAGGTGGTGTTCCAATGCATCTGCTGCTCTCATCTTTCCAGATGGTAGAGGGCAAGTGTTTGGAAGGTGCTGAAAATGCACAAAGTTGCATGTTATAACTGATGCGGATTGCTTTCATTGTGCATTGGTGACAAAGGGAATGAATGTTGAAGTTGGTGGATGGGGTGTCAATCAAGCAGGCTGCTTTGTCCTGATGGTGTTGAGCTTCTTGAGTGATGTTAAAGTTGTGCCCATCTATTAAAGTATTATATCAAATCACGTACCTTGTAGATGGTGGGCAGGGACTGTGGAGACTCGCCATAGAACTCCTAGACTCTGATTTGGTTGTATAGCTGTAGTATTTATATGGTTAGTCCAGGTCATCTTTTGATCAGTGACAATTCCTAGAATTTGATAACTGGGGATTCAGTGATGGTACTGCCACTGAATGTTAAAGAGTAATGGTTAGGTACTCTCTTCTCAAAGATGGTTCATTGCCTGGCACTTACATGGCATGAATGTCATTTTCCATTTATCTTCCCAAGCTTGGATACCATGACCACTCCCACTCCAGAGATAGTCTACTCCCAACTCCAGCTCAACACCAGGTCCTAGCCCCCAGCCCTGCTGAGGTGTTAACCATCCCCCAGATCTCCTGCTCACTGAGGATGAACAGTCAGTCTTCAGTAAAGGTCTCACCTTCATCCCACAATGCTCCTGTGTCAATTAATTTCATACGCATTGTGGCATCAAACTTTTCTTCTGCTGCCTCTGCCTCAGCCTGCACCCCTCCATCGGGACCCCACCCACCCTCTGTGAACCTGTTCTCCCTCTTCCAACATACTCCACTCACTTGGACAATCCATGCTGGGGGTGGCGCGTTGGTGTGCAGTGGTGGTTTGGCATAACAACCTCTACACTGTTGAAGCCAGGCGCCAACTCATAGACACCTCCTCCTGTTGCCCCCTCGACCACAACCTCACCTCCCATCACCAAACCATCATGTCCCAGACCATCCACAATCTCATCACCTCAGGGGAGCTCCCATCAACAGCCTCCAATCTCATAATTCCGGAATTCCCAGTTTTATCTCTTACCCAAAATTCACAGACCTGACTGCCCCGATCGACCTATCATCTCCACCTGCATCTGCCCACCAGAATCTATCTCCTCAAAGGTGGTTTAAATATAGAATATAGAATAACAGATATCTGGGAGGGAGTATCAGACTGGAATTGTATTGAGGGTTTTGGGCAGTTTATACATAGAATAACAGAGTGAGTGAGTGACAAACTGTATTCTAATCAAGGGTTTTGGGGTGGTTTATATATATAGAATAACAGATATGATATCTTGGCACTATCCTGTCAGCCTTGGTCCAGGAACTCCCCACATACATTTGGAATATTACCCACATCCTCCGCAGAGCAGCATGGTGGCTCAGTGGTTAGCACTGATGCCTCATAGTACCAGAAACCCAGGTTAGATTCCCACCTTGGGTGACTGTGTCATATTTGCACATTCTTCCTTTGTCTGCATGGGTTTCCTCCCACAGTCCAAAGATGTGAAGGCCAGATGAATTGGCCATGCCAATAGTGTCAAGGGTAAGTGTAGGGAAATGGGTCTGGATGGGTTAATCTTTGGAGGGTTGGTATGGGCTTATTGGGCCAAATGGCCTGTTTTGACACTGTAGGGAATCTAATCTAAAAAAACCTTCTCCATGACTTTTGTTTCCCTGGCCCCCAATTCCTCATCTTCACCATGGATATCCACTCCTTGAACACTTTCACCTGCCATGGTGAAGGCCACTGAATCTTCCTCTCCAGTGGTCCCAACCAGTCTCGCTCCACCGACACACTTATTCAAATGGTGAAATTGGTCCTCACCATGAACAACTTCTCTTTCAAATCCTTACATTTACTTCAGATCAAAGAGGTAACTATGAACATCCGCTTGGGCCTCAGCTATGCCTGCCTGTTTGTCAGATAAGTGGACCAGTCCATTTTCCACAGTTACACTGGCACCATTCCTCATCTTTTCCTCCGCTATGTCGACGAATGCATCAGTGCCACCTCATGGTCCCACAAGGAGGATGAACAGTTCATCAACTTCACAAATACCTTCAATCCTGACCTCAAGTTCACCTGGACCATTTTGGACATCTCCTCTTCCTGGACCTCTCTACCTCCATCCCGGTGACCATTTCAACAGGGACATCTACTTCAAAACTACCAACTCCCACAGCTAACCTGGACTACACCTCATCCCACTCCCTCCTACTGTAAAAGCACTATCCCTTACTCCCAATTCCTCTGCCTCTGCTGTAGCTGCTCTCAGGAGGAGCAATTTCACTCCAGGACATCCCAGGTGGCCTCCTATTTCAATGACCACAATTACCATCCCACATGTCAACAATGTCCTCCGGTGCATCTCCTCCACTTCCAACACCTCTGCCCTTGAACCCCACTCCTCCAAATGCAACAAGGATAGAGCCCCCCGGTCCTCACCTTCCACCTCATTGATCTCCAGATACAGTTCATCATCCTCCATCATTTCAGCCACCTACAATCGGAGATATATTTCCCACCCCACCGCTATGTGCATTCCACAGAGACTATTCCCTCCATGACTCCTTCATTAGGTCCATGCCCCCCACCAATCCACCCTCCACTCCCGGCACCTTCCCTCACAACTGCAAGAGATGCAAAACCTATGCCCATAACACCCCCTCACCTCCATCCAAGGCCCCAAAACATTCTTCCACACCCGGCAGAGATTTTCCTGCACATCCTAATACCTTACCTACTCTATCTGTTGCTCTCGATGTGGTCTCCTCTACATTGATTTGCAGAACGTTTCAGGGAGCATCTCTGGGACACATACCAAACAACACCGCCCTGTGGCTGACCACTTCAACTTCCCCTCCCACTCCATCAAGGTCTTGCAAATCCTGGGCCTAGTCCACCACCAAATCCAAACCACCCGCCACCTGGAGAAAGAATGCCTCATTTTCTGCCTTAGGGCCCTCCAACTACACGGCATCAGCGTCGATTTCATCAGTTTCTACATCTCCCCTCCTCCCACCTCATCCGTAATCCAACCTTCCAGCTCAGCAACGCCCTCTTGAACTGTCCTATTTATCCATCTTCCTTTCCTCCTTACGGCTCCACCCTCCCATCTGAGCTATCACCATCACCATTATCCCCCACCTGCTTCCATCTATTGCCTTCCCAGCTGCCTTCCACTCAGTCCCATCCTCACCCTTCTATTTATCTCTCAGCCCCCTTCCCACCCTTCCACATTCCTGATAAAGGGCTTATGCCCAAAACATTAATTCTCCTGCTTCTTGGGTGCTGCCTGACCTGCTGTGCTTTGCTAGCGCCACACTTTTCAACTACTGCAACAGGTTGGCTAGGAGCTTGTCTAGTTCTGGAGCACAGGTCTACAGGACTATTACTAGAGTGTTTTCAGGACCCACAAAATGGACAAGCAAGCAAATGAAGTGGCTCTAAAAACTGATCAGTTTGCAAGCAAGGCTTGTACTGTACAGGACTACTTGGTACTAATTTGTGCCAATCATTGTGATCCTGGACTCAAATGTGGCACATTATAAACATGATCTGTAAAAACTTTCCATCTACTGGTGGCATGAAACATTAAACAGATTCACTCCTCTCTGGCTCTACAGCTGGCTAATCCAACAATTCACTTTGAACTCCTTCAACTGTGTGACACCACTTCCAGGCTATACAAGGTTATGAATATGTATTGCTGAAAATGTGTTGCTGGAAAAGCGCAGCAGGTCAGGCAGCATCCAAGGAACAGGAGAATCGACGTTATGCTCGAAACGTCGATTCTCATGTTCCTTGGATGCTGCCTGACCTGCTGCGCTTTTCCAGCAACACATTTTCAGCTCTGATCTCCAGCATCTGCAGTCCTTACTTTCTCCTACAAATATGTATTGTACCATTTTTCTGAGACTGAATTGACAAATCCACAGCAGTGAATATTTTACATAATTTGAGCAGCAATAGGTGAGGGCAACGTGCTTGCTAATGATAGCTGTCACTAAGTTGTATCTTTTTCGCATTTACTGATGGTAATCTCATCAGATAGCCTTGTGAATGTGCAGAAAGATGTGATTCTGGGTAGGCTAGACACCATAAATACCCATACGATTGATAAGACATTGTGTGTGGACCAAGCATTGTCATCACCTAACTTCCACATTTCAATATCGCCACTTGCTGTGTGTGCACTAGGCCTTCCAAAAAAATTCATCTTCTGCTCTTTTGTGAGACAGTTACTAGTTTTGTACAGTTGTTGCAACAACATGTAGAGTGGCTCAGTGGTTAGCACTGCTGCCTTACAGCACCAGAGTCCCAGGTTCGATTCCAGCCTTGGATGACTGTGTGGACTTTGCACATTCTCCCCGTGTTTGCGTGGGTTTCCTTTGGGTGCTCTGGTTTCCTCCCACAATCCAAAAATATACAGGTGAATTGGCCACGCTAAATTGCCCATAGTGTTAGGTGCATTCACCAGAGGGAAATGGGTCTAGATGGGTTACTCTTCGCAGGGTCGATGTGGAGTTGGGCTGAAGGGCCTGTTTCTACACTGTAGGGAATGTAATCTAATGTTGACAAAAGAGTTGATGAAATCAAGTGTATCTCTGAGTGAATTGGGTTCATATATTGCCAGTAGTCTACTTAAATTGACTAGTATGCTCCCATAGATATCTCTTGTATGGTTGGGGCAGGGTCTTAGGGAGGTATGTTTATTATAACCAGTGACTATTTGGAGAGGATTCTGTGACAGCTGATATTCTTATCGTTCAGTTGCACAATGTGGATTCATTTTCTAAGTAACACGTTCACAAAAGTGCTCTTTACACTCCTATAGTTGAATGCTCTCCCCTTGAGAAGTTATGCCTTCACAGGTAATATTAAAAATCACACAACACCAGTCATAGTCCAGCAGGTTTATGTGGAAGCACTAGCTTTTGGAGCCCTGCTCCTTCAGCAAGTAGTTGTGGGACAGGATCATATGACACAGAATTTATAGGAAAAGATTACAGTGTCATGCACCAAGACTAAACACCAGGACTATAATCCGGTGTTGTGTGATTTTTAACTTTGTCCACCCCAGTCCAACATCAGCTCCTCCTCTTCACAAATAATGTTATGGAGGCAAAGTGGACCGGTAAACTTTACAATGCATGTAAAGGGCATGGTTAAACAACTGTTACTTAGCACAAGAAATGTAAGAATATTATCTTTATTTTTAAGCATTTAGATATAAACTTTAAAAAGTGAACCATGCAATGACAAATATTTCCTTCACATTAATACAAGTGTAAGATCAATTTTTCACTTTTTCAGAAATATACACAATTTACTGTATGTTTCAATTCTGTTGTCAAATAAAAACGTCTCACTGAGGAAAATTTTTTAAAAAACGAGGCCCACATTGTTCTAAGAGCAAGCAGATGGAACTGGTTTGAATCTCAGCGTTGCTTAGTTGTTGTCACAACTTCACAGAAAGTCGAATACAGATGTTAATTAAGTGTTACCAAAATCCATTTTAAAATATACAAGGTACCTTGAAATATATGATTCCTCACATATATTACAAACATCTATCATTGAAGTCAAAACATGTAACCAGCAGCAAGAAACACATACATTTTCTTATGAACAGATGCATCAAATTTATTCAATATTCCTGAGGGCTTAATTTAGTAGCTTCTCTCCCATTTCTGCATTCCTTAAAGAAAGAAAGTTTTAATTAAAAATTTTATTTAGTGTTGACACAGGCATATGTGAAACAGGGGCATGCTCCTTTTGAGAAGTAATGGGATGTCCTTGGTTTGCACTGCAAGTTTACAAAAACAAAAGCAAATTGGAAACCACTTGAATATGAAAAGCAGAACGACCATATAGTTTCAAATAATTTCTAAAAAATGTAATATTAAAATGTGTAATTAATAGAGATTAATTTGAATTCATTTGAAATTCTGCCATAGCAACTGGATTCTCAACTTTTTGACCCACACACTGCAATCAGTGAAGACAGACAACTGCACCTCCTCCACAATGACACTTAGTACTGGAGGCCCCCCATGGTTGCATTCCCAGCCCTCTACTGTACTCGTGTACACCCAGGACTATGTTGCCAAATTCCAAACAAACACCGTCTACAAGTTTGCTGACGACACTATGTGGTGGGACAGATATCTACCCAAGATGCGTCAGAATGCAGAAAGGAGATACAGGGTGATTTGGTGCAATGAGAACAACCTCTCTCTCAATATCGGCAAAACAAAAGCATTGATCATTGACTTCAGAAATAAAAACAGAGCTGAGGTTGAGAGGGTGGAGACTGTCAGGTTCCTAGGAGTGATGATAACTGACAACCTGTTCCAGACTTCCCACGTAGATGCAACAGTTAAGAAAGCACAACACCTCTTCTTCCTCAGGTAGCTCAGGAAATTTGGCATGTTCATAAGCACCCTCATGAACTTTTACACCATAGAAAGTATGCTGTCCAGGTGCATAATGGCAATTGCTGTGTCCAGGACCATAAGCAACCACAGAAGGTTGTGTGCATAGCCCAGATCATCACGGAAGTCAACCTTCCATCCATGGATTCCATTTACACGGCTCATTGTTGCAGAAAGGCTGTTAAAGACCTATCACACCCCAGTAATGCACGCCTACAACCTCTTCCATCAGGCAGCAGATGCAAAAGCTTGAATGTGCGCACAGTAGGTTTAGGAACAGCTTCTTCCCTGTAATTTCAAATAATGCCGATCTTGCTAATGTTGATCTTGCTTAGCACACGCCCTGTACAACATAACCTGTATGCCACTGTCCAATTTATTTTTCCACTCTATGATCTTTATGTCCTTACTATGATCTGCCTGTATTACTTGTCAAACAAAGCTTTTCACTGTATTTTGGTACATGTGATAATAAATAAATCAAATCAAATCAAACACTGAGAAAGAAAATGTTGAAGAAATGTGAATTTTCAGCAAAGAATAACGAATTGTAAAGTTACTTTAAAGACTGGTTATTAGATTCCATACATTGGTAGCAAGAGTTTAAATCCAGTTCAGCTATTCCCTGTGGTGATTTTTATTGATTCACATTTAGATAACAAGATCAAGGACTTCATGTCATCTCATTGCTTCTTTTTGCACCTTCTGTTCCATCCTCAGCTGACAATTATTTTACTTCCATGATGAAACAAATCAATTCAGCTATCACTGTTGGTCAGAATCAGGGAATCTGATTTTGAATCTTGCCAACTATGCTATAAGACCAGGTTATTTAGCTCACTTATTTCATTTACATTTTCTGTTTCTGTGATATTATGTAAAGGTTTCAGCCATGTGTTTATTTACTATATTGAAGAGTTTAAATGATGGCATTTTGAGATATATATTTCATTTGGGCAATCTGGGAAAAGGACACATTGAGGTAAGCAATTATTCCATGCATTTGTTAAGTCTAATTTGTGAGTTATCTTCATTGTAAAAGGAATTTCTACTCTTTCTTGGTAGACTAAAATGTTATATGTCCAAATTAATCTCTATTGAAAACATTGAAGAAAAATGTCTTTGATTCTTTGCTTCTACCTTGATACTACTCATCTGTTCACTAAGTATATGCAAGTCTGGTTTTAAGAAGTAAAATTGATGAAAATTTTATGATTTTTGCAGGATGTTTGTGCCAGATATGGGATGAATCATCTGCCCACACTCTGTAGGCTGAGAATATGAATGCATTGCAGTATTCAGAAAAGGCAGACTGCAGCATGCTAGCAGCTCTCCAGAGAATAACCATTACTTTAATAGAGCTTTAGTGATGCTTCACTACAAAATTGCTCTTCTTGTTTTACCAATGCATACATTCGAAGATGTTATTTAAAAAACCAATAACTTAGATCAAGTATTGATCAACCATATTCAGAAAGAACTAATTTTCAAAATATGTCTGATATTGCAAATTGTTTGTACATCACTGTAACATGCCACTGTATAAATCCACCTTTTCATAATTAGCACAGGCAGGCACTATCTTGAGCAGATGCACCATCTGTTTTTTTTTTAGCTGTATGTAGCTCAGCAGTCACACGATGCATTTATATCTATGTGGGAGTGGGTGGTAATTGATACAGCAAAAACGATGCTATCAACAACTTGTTCAGATCATGAATCCACTTAAAAGATAGCAAATACAAATGTAATGCCTCAAATAGGTTCAGCCCAGTATACAACATGGAGATAAACTGGCAATGAGGTTTATTGTCTGAAACACCTAGATGACAGTGTTGCCATTTTTATAAAGAGTGTTCACTTCAAATAATCCTAATCAAGAGATCTTTGTCAAGTTTTCAAGGTAAGCTCACCTTTAGGATAACTTTATTTTAGTGGCTGCATAGTAGGAATAAATATGGAAATAAAGGGAAGAAATTGATGCCCAAAATTATTTCAGTTTATATGAGCAGTGTTTGTTATTCTATAATATCTTGTACCTTGAAATTAAGCCACATGACACTGTTTGAACATATAAGTAGGTGGACCTGCACTGAGAAGCAAGGATTTCAGACAAATATGTTAAGTATTTGCAGGCCAGTATGCTGCTAATTAATTTCAAGGCAGAAAATATTAACATGTGATTGGATGGCAAGAAAGAAAATCAATTAGAAAGCATTATTGCATTGAGTATGTTTGCAAACTGAGACAGCCAGAAATTTTGTGCATACGTAAGTAAATATAAACATAAACTATATAGGTGGGAATGTGAATTTGTTTTCCTCCCTTGTTTCAGGCACAATCTCCCCAAGAGATAATTGACTTATCAGGTAAGAAATAAAATAGCATTTTTCACCCTATGCTTGAGTAGATTGAGTAATAAACAGGATGGGCAGAGTTTGCTCATATTAACAAGAGTAGCTGCCTCTCTTGGGTGAGCTTTTGTTCCAATCAGGCTTCACACTCAAAAGTACTCAACAAAAGACTCACAGGATGTTACAACTTGTCTTGCAGTTGAATTTTAAGGGTTAAGCTCTCAGATGAACGTGAAGCTCGAATAGGCTTTGTACTTTGGCTGTCTGTCAGTTTGCAGCTCATTTTGGAGCCTGTTTCACAGAATGGCTGAACTGTTGGTTCTGATGACTGTGTTGAGTCTCACCAGCAAAAATTTATTTCAACAGACCAGATGTGATTGTCTTACTATGTGACTTTTCAGAACTTTGAAGCTGTTCGGTGACTGAGCTGCATAGTTAAAAAGAAGTTAGGATCTAGCAAGTCAGGATTGAACCTGGGATCTGATTTATCCAGTGTTAACATCAGCTGGCATCATAATGATAGCATTGGAAAAAGATATTGAGATTGATAACCAGCTTTAAAATAACTAAATGGCGGATCTGGCTTGACGATCTGATTGGTCTTCTTCTGTTCCAATGTTCATACCCCCTACTTTACATTTAATCCTCATCACTCAATCAATCTAGATAAAATTTTACAAATCCATTCCACACAATATTAAGGTGTAACCATATCTAACAAAGCTTTTCCACACATTCCCTACATAGGGAGAAAGTGAGGACTGCACGTACTGGAGATCAGAGTCAAGAGTGTGGTACTGGAAAAACACAGCAGGTCAGGCAGCATCCGAGGAGCAGGACAATCAACGTTTCGGGCATAAGCCCTTTATCATCCCTGATAAAGGGCTTATCCTTGCACTGAGGATCTTGTGACACCTTAATATGCCTCTACCATTAGACCAGAAGGTCTCACCTCAAGATGTGATGGCCACAGAGATGTGTCATAACACATCCAAACATGTTGATTAAAAATAATCAACATCCTTTAGTTTGTCTTTATACGTAGACAAATAATTATCCAGTGAGGGATCTCCACACATAGTCACATAATATTAATTTATGCAATGAATGGAAGGGGTGCCACAGTGACAGTTATCTTGATGGCCATTGATGGCCAGTCAGCCTTTGATAATATCTGCCACCTGCTTCACTGAGATGTTTTCAATTGTCAGCAGAAAACAGCCATGAAAGCCTGAGCCTCTTGTGGTACTCAGACATATATATTGGCTGTCTTAGCTCCTTCCAACTGGATCTCCATATCCATCCTGTCTACCATTTGAAGGGCATGTGGCTGAGGAGTAGGTGCTGCTGCTATTGTTGCTCCTGCTGCTGCCAAAGTGGAGATGAATGGTGTGGCCTCTGCTTATGATTCTCAGCTGTGGTGGAAAGTGGATCTGCAAAAGCTACTTTCATGTCATTGGGACAGACTGCCAACAAGGAAGGAGGGTTGAAGTGGACTGAAATGCTAGACAGCTGAAATGTCATTGAAGCGTTTATCTATCAGCTGTCAAGCAGCGGTAGCAATTTCAACACCAGTTTCTCAAGGGCCATGGCTGAAGCTCTTCAGTGTAATTAACCAAAACCTTCCCATCTTACCGAAGAAGCTCCACCCAATGTGCATTCACCTTGTGACCTGAGTGAGTTGCTGACCAATTGGGGAACATTTCATGGTTTGGAAAGTTAAGCTTCAGGATTCTTTTCCAAACTTCCAAATTACCTGATTGCTTTGCTATTAAGTCTAAGATGGTTCCTGACTCTCTTTCAATCTTGCCACTGGAAAACCCAGCAGAAGATGGTTTTGTGCTCATGATTCAGTGGGGCTTTCAATCAACTTTAACCACAGCAAATGGAAGATAATGGATAAGAATAAACACTGTAACTCAAATATGTTATAAAATGTAGGAAGAACTATGGAGTGGTTTATAAATATCAGAATCCAAATCTAATTTTTGTTAAAGTAAATGTTTGTCTTTTTATGAAAAAAAAAGCTTTTTTGCTATTGAATTGTGGGTTCAGTAAATAAAGTTGATTTACCAGAAATTATGTTGACATCGGGCTTGAAGTCTGCAATATCAGTGTTAATGGTTTCTGCAGCTGAGTGTTTGTTTTAAAATTAGATTCATATTTACCAGTATTTTGTTTGGGGGAAATGCGTGCTAACTGTAATTATTGGAAATTCCAGACACTTAATTTGAAAATTGTATGGCAGTCAGAATCAGACATGCCAATTGAGTTTTACAACTTCACTACAGGAGCTTGAATCTACATAATTAAGTCAACATATGAATCATTTCAATTGCATACATTGAAATGGGGACCATAAAATAGATCAATTTCTGTGATCTGAAGTTGCTCATGGATTAATAGCAATGAGAGTTGCTATATTTTTCTCTGCAATTTTCTTGAATTAAACACACCAGAAACAGCTCAGTCTGCTAACATAAGATGTGAAATATAAAGTAGTCTTGACATTTGAAAAGATCAAATTGATTATTTTGTTATTTGAGTCTATTTTGTGAAATTTAGATGCAGAAATATGTTAGATTTGTTCTTAGTAATAATTGTACCCATTGCATGTGGACTTTTTGAGTAATTTAATTCAAACAAACACATTTTGTACCACCTCTGTTGCAAAATTTGTTGAAAACCTAGTTCATTTATCTTAACGTTTTGAAGAAATTATTTTACTGCTCCATGGTTGACATAATAATACAAATCAAATTGTAAAATTTACAGTGTTAACCTGATCATACCTAATGTACTCAAAATGGAACAAAGGCTGTAATGACATCCAGAATGGTATAAAAGAAAACAAAGTGCAATTGAGAACAAATAGAACTTGATAAAATAATATTATTTTGCTACAGTAATCATTGAGTGAGTACTTTAGAATATTTTTAATTAAAATGTATTTAGTGTTTTGAAACAATTACAGTAAGACATATTTTGGTATTACCTCGGCTTCTTCAGTCTCTGGGTGAAAACAATTCAGTTTGACACGAGTACTCGAAGGAAGCAAATACGTAGTGCATAACTTCCAAGAGACATTCATAACTATGCCTGATTAGTAATATATGTTATCCTTATTGCTACATTCAAAATACTTTGTAGTATAAGGTGAATGGCTCTTCTGTTTAGACTTATCAGAAGTCTATCCTTCACCACTAATAATTAGACATGATGTTGTCATTATTTGTCCTGTAAACTTTCTTTAAACTGCTTCCAAAGAATTTTCATTCATTCTTTAAAAGGGGATCAATGCTGATCAATCAGAAGCAAATACATAAATTGTCTCAGCTGGAGCAGCATCTGTGGAGAGAAAGCAAAGTTAACATTTCAGGTCCAGTGACCCTTCTTCAGAACAGAACAGAAGAAATATTTCCTTTTCAATGTCCAAGACCTAACAGTAGCTCAGTAGCATCACTATTGACCAATCTGATCAAGTCCGAAAGGGCATAGCTCATAAACCAGGTCTGTGGCACATGGTGAGGGAACCAAGAAACGTTAAAAAAAAGTATGGCATCACCTCACCAAGCTGCCGCCTCAGATGCATCTGTTCATGACAGTATTGGTAAGAGTGACCACATCAGTAAGACCACACAATCCTAGTTAGAATGAAATTCCGTGGTCACATTAAGAATATCCTCTGGTATGTTGTCCTAATGGGATAGGTATTGAACAGATCTAGAAATCCAAGACTATGCAACCATGAGGCACTGTGGACCATCAAAAGCAACAGAATTTAACTCAAACACAAACCGAAGCCTCTCAACTAGGCATATCTCCTGAAGGGCTTTTGCCCGAAACGTCAATTTCGCTGCTCGTTGGATGCTGCCTGAATTGCTGTGCTCTTCCAGCACCACTGATCCAGATATCTCCCAATCTGCCATTACCATTAAACTAGGGGATTAATCTAGTTCAAAGAAGACAGAAGGACAGCAGGCCAGGATCCACACTAGGTGTGCCCAAAAATAAGGAGGCAACCTGATAAAGCTACAAGATAGGCCAGACAATATAAGCAGCAAGCGATAAATCTAAGCAAATCCACAACCAATGGATCAGATCTGATATCTGTAGTCCTGCCACATCCAGTCGTGAATAGTGGCAACAAATCAACCTTTTTGTTTAGACCTTCCTTCTTTTAATTTAATTTTTAGAAATAGTATTAAAGTAACTAGATGTTCTTGATTTATCCTATATTTTGTGCACAGTACATATCCAGACAAATTTTCACAATGTCAAGTAGATCCCAGTGTTATTGAGTACTGGAATAACTTGATGAAGAGAATGGCTGTTCTGAAGCATGAGTCTTCAATGCTATTGTCGGATTATTGTCAGATCCCATAATTTTGTCCAATGCAACATCTTCAATCATTCTTTGATATCAAATGGACCATAAAACTATAAGTTACCAGAGCAGAATTAAGCCATTCTGACCACTGAGTCTGCTTCACCATTTGAAGTATTGAAAGAGATTTTCGCAATTCAGGGAAATCCAGATAAAGATAAGTACCTTCAAATACTTTGCGGAAGGTAGTGGATCAGAACATTTTAACAGTTCACCAAGATATCATCAGTCAATTGTGTGATGTGGCTGATAAAAAAAAATGGAAATGTCGGATGATTTATACAGAACTGGTCAAGTTCCTTCTGATTCGATGTTTGGTCACTTATATGAAACACAACATCACTTTAATCTCCTGCTTCCTCCTTTGTGCAAGACAATTGCAAACTTTATCATGGTGGCTGTTTGTCATTAAGTATTATACTTTGGAGGTTGTTCTCACATTCATGCAGGATCTGGTGCCATTAATTGTGCACTGGGCCTCCAATCAGCTTTGTGGCTTTCCATTTCAAAATGGTGCTGCATCAGTATTGCCAGACATAGTGTAAGTTCAAAATCAAGAAATGATTCAAGATATGGGTTGTTGACCACAGATTGAAAATCAAACATTATTTTCTTTAATTTACAGAAAAATTACATCAATAAATTGGGTTTAATCAATTAAAAAAGAGTGGGACCTGTTCGTGAAATAATTGGTTAAATTTTGACAAACTAAAGATAGGACTGCAATCTTATTTCTTGGATTCCACCCAAATTCTAATGTGTGACAAATAGTGAGTGCTACACTATTACATCATTGTGATGTTTGGTTGCTAGGGAGCCTCAGTTTCTATCTTTCCTTATTACATTTCTTATTTAATCAAGCACAATGCAGCTTGCTGCAAATTAACACAGTAAGTATAATTCTATCTTTTTGTGGATGCTGTGATCTAGCTCACAACATTGCTAATAAAGTACCAAATGATTCATTTCTAGTGATTGATGTTGTAAATATTTAATGAATCTAAATGGTTTGATAGAGTCTACACAGTACTGAGATGCATCTATATCAATGACAATAAACATATCTGAAGATGCCTGTATTTTTCTATTCCAGAATAATTGTCCACACCAAAATCATAGCATGCAAAGTAATGGAGGCTTTATTATTTGTTAATATTTGTTTTTCTGTTAACAAATATAAATAATAATGTTACATATAATTATTGATTCTTCAATGCTGGAAAAAAATCATGCTATATTCAGAAATTGAATCCCAAACATTCATTCACCTAGACTGATAACAGGGTGAATGGTTAAGAAGTAGTAAGCTATTGCTAGCTATTCATCTTGAGACACAAGGGCTGCCAGAATGCCATGAAGAATTGAAGCAGTTATGTCCTGTTCATGAATTATTTATAACCATGCGCATAAATCCTTTCATGCTACTAGCCTTTGCTTGACTTAATGTTTTTGAAATGGGAAAATATGGATATGGATTTTTCTTCACAATAGTTCTACAGTTGCACTTAATGTAATTTACAATTCAATGAAGTTATGATTTCTATGACATAATTATGTTAAAAATATATCAGTATAAACAGATTGTTGATCATCTAAAAATATATGAATTAAGGCAAAACGTTTAGCCAAAGTAAAGATTTCACATCTATTACAATAAAAAAGGGACCATTCCTGGAATATCCACTTTACACCTGCTTAAAACAACTAGAAAAGTGAGGGTCTGGGCTACCTTCTTGAAATGTTTTGAGGAGGCCTGGCCTGGTTCATAACAATCAGAACTAATTTCTACTGTGCTGTCCAAGCACAAATCTTTCAGTCCTGAAGAACAGTCATACTAGACTTAAAATGTTAACTCTGTTTCTCTTCTGTCTGATCTGCTGAGTTTCTTCAGCATTTTGTGCATTTGTATGAGAATATGATGAAGTCCTGCCTTTACAGATAGAAACTTCTCCCATTGATTCCAGAATGTTAATATGATTGAAAATTTAATTCTATTGAGCCCCGTAAAGTGAATAGCTTCTGAAACAATGCAGAGAAAGTGAAGACCCTGATGTGGTAACAGTACTCCTCAAGTCCTTTGATGAAGGAAAATGGAAGGAACGCATGGAAAGAAATATGGTCATACAAGCCCTTTTAATGAAAATTAAAAGGCACAAGGTTACATACTTATACAGAGGGAGTGAATGCTGTATTTCTCTGTCTGTCTCTTTGTCACTCTCTTTTTAAACAAAATCTGTTAACCTGCAAATTCAATTAAAAAAATACACAGTTGAGTGGACCTCACAGCATAGCTATAAAACTCTCTTGAAAGAAAATGTAGCTTAAAACGACTTTAAAAGATTTTCTAAACTAGGAAGCTTACTCAAGTCCAAATGTTAGTTTATTTCACCATTTGATTTCTTGAAATTGGCACAACAGTAGAGGTCTAGCTCTAAGTCATCGTTCCTTATTTGGTGTGAATGCCACAAAGAGGCACAACCTTGCTACTATTAGCTTGCATTTCTATACAAAGATTGAGGAGGACTAGAAAAAGAAAATCAGGCATGGGAAATAAAGGGAACAGAAGTAAAAGAAGGAAGATTCAAGGGAGAGAAAGGAAAAACCAGTTAAAAAAAAATAGTACACTGTACCTCTAAGGGAAAAGAAAAACAAAGGCACAATCTAGAAATAGAACAATAACACATAATTATAAACTGGCAGCCAATGACATCTTAACTAAATTATAACTATTCATGCAAGAAATTCAGTTTCATTTTACAAATTGTATGATAGATGATCCCACCAAGAGAGCTCCAAACACCATGCTTACCATCAGTAAGGAGGGGCTTTGCAGATTAACATATCTGCTCTTTCAGTAGATGATCAGAATGATCCAAGAAATGTCTGGAAAGTTCTTGAAGACCAGTTCAAGGTAAGACTTAATTTCAGGATTACCAGACTCCAAGATATATCATACAAAAAGCAACCCCAAGAGTCCATTGATCCATTTGTCAGCAGATGCTGCAGCAACGGCCATGAATGTAACCTTCCTAAAGATTGCACTTTATCTCTGCAAACTGGGAATCATCTCCAAATCAATGGAAGATTTTACAAAAGATCTTTGGGGCAAGAAAAAGCGCCACACTAATAACTCACACAAATATTATGTTACAGAAGCCGTTAAAACCAACAGTAATTATATGCTTTAGGTAGAGCCAACAGCATTATTATGGTCAGCAAATCACACCAAACCAACAAAATTTGTAACAGATCTTGTTTGTCACAGCTACTGAGAAATTGTTCCACTTTATGCAATATCTGTAAAGCATGTGGTAGCAAAGAACTTTGGGCACACTTTGGGGAAACTTAATTCCAAAGGTCAAATCAGACTCCAGAATAACACACAACTGACCAACAAGACAGTACAACACCACAATGCCGGCAGCAAAACAATTAAGAACAAGTAGAAATGCAAACATATCCCTGAGATCAGAGACAAACCAAGTGAACAGCAAACTTCAGAAGATCAATAAATTTTCTATATTATTAATTTCATGCACCAATGTCCATGATATAAGGTGATCAGAAGCTTTTATAATCACTAAAATTATATATCCTGAAAAGGTAGCATTACATATCCTAAAAACTAAAATTGATTCAGAAGCGATTGCCAACATATTATCATGTGTATCCTGAAATTCATGTACCTCAGCAAATGGCACTCCATGATATAAAATATCGCCTTGGCTTCCCAAAATCTTTACCTAATAGAAACCAAAGTTCCTACGATGGCAGTCCTACAATTGTGAACAAACCTTGATAGTCACAATTCATTGAGATTTAAATCATATCCTCTGTGGAAGAACAGACATCTGGTCAATGATCTCAAATATCTGTATTCAGACAGATTTGCTATGATTGACAATTTCAAGGTTATTACAATATTGCAAATTATGGATGATGAAACCCCATGTATTGACTTCCACGGAAGTGCAGACTGCATATTCAGGAGAAGCTTCAAGCAGAACCAAATGTGATGGAGCAACATAATATTACAGTACAAATTGGGGTAGCTCCATCTTCAAAATGATGACATCATAAAAATATCAAATCAAAGTCATTTCAACATTTATAATGTATCTACATAAAATACTGATGCTGAAAGAATAAAGTACTAAATTTTCTGAAGCAGCTTTCCTTTCTAACGATATGCTAAACATAGCCATTTACTGGAAGAATTCCAGGAGCTAGTGTACTTAGGATGCTATTTGGACAGTTCTGTTTCTGATAGCTACTATTTGAACTATGGGTGAGCCAAGACCTATTCTATCTGCACATGGATAAGATATTTGAAATATCCCTAGTTGTGTTTGCATATTATAGTCATGGTTAAATCAAAGGAAGAGCATGACCATAATCGTCACCTACTACCAGCAACAGCAGTGACGTCATGACTCAATAGGTAATCGGGCAACATGCCAAGTCAATGTCAGTCAGATAACATTTATCTTTATCTATTTATTTCATTAATGAGTCTTTCTTGATTGAAGTACAACTAAGAATGTTATGTAAATAGCAACCCCACAGGATAAAGACAAGGAACTCAATATTCAATGGGAATTGACATTCCAGAAGGACAGACAACAAGGAAAAGGAGGTGGGATAGATTCCTAATAAAGGAAGTTATTGCCATGGTGCTAAATATTGATAAAGGTCAAATAGATCATTTTGTGGAATCATGTTAAGCAGATATTTCAATGGTTCAAAAGACTGTTTACCACACAGAAGATAAAGTCAGGATTAATAGGTCTTTTTCAAGTAGAAAGATGTAACTAATGGGAGTGCCACAAAGATCAGTCTTATGTCTTCATTTATTAATATTTATGTAAGTGACTTTGAGGAGGGATCAGAATGTAATATATCCAAATTTTCTGATGATACGCGATGGAAGTTGTGGTAAGGAGATAAGGAATCTGCGAGGAGATGTAGGTAGGTTGAGTGAGTGGGCAAAAGCTTAACAGATGGAGTTTTACATAGGCAAGTGTGAGGTCATGCAATTTGATAAAAATCAAAAGTCAGACTATTATTTAAATACAGAGAAATTCCAAAAAAGTGTAGCATAAAGGGGTCTAGGAGTTTTTGTGCATGAAACACCATAAATTAGCACACAGGTGTGGCAAATAATTAAGAAACAAATGAAATGTTGTCCTTTATTGCTCGAAGGTTGGAGTTTGAAAAGAAGGATGTCTTGTTACAACTGGACAGGGTGTTCCTGAAGAACTGTGTATAGGTTAGCTTCCCCTATTTAAGAAAAGATGTTATTGATATTGGAGGCTATTCAAAAAAAAATTCACAAGGCTGGGAATTCCTGGGAAGAAGGGATTGACTTATCGAGAATGGCTAAACAGGTTAGGCCTTTATTCATTAGAGTTTAGAAGAATGACAGATGGTCTTATTGAAACTTATTGATTTTGAAGGGACTTGACAGTGTACATGTTAAGAAGATGTTTCCATTAGTGGCAGAAATCTCAATCTAGAGGGCATAGCTACAGGATAAGGTGACACTCATTCAAATGAGATGTAAGGGAAATTCTTCTCTTCAGGGGTAACGAACGTCTAGAAATCTGTACCTCAGATAGTTGTAAAGACTAGTATTTAAAGAGCAGGCAGATAACTTTTCAAAATATTGGGGAGTTGATGACTATGATGAGCTGGTACAAAAGACAGGTGGAGACCTGTATCAGATCTGCCATGATCCTGTTGAATGGCGATGCAAACTTGAACGGCTCAATGGTCCACTTCTGCTCCTACTTCGTTTCTTATTTGTGCCTTGCAATTTTTTCATTTCGTCTTGTTATATATTCCCAACTTCACAGAAAAGTTTATCGCTGAATGATTTTCCCAAAAAGGTCTCAACAGTTTGGGGTAAGATGACCACCAATATTCCTTTGATACCCTGAAACAGGTTCTGTTAACAAAATATTGCTTATTGTACAACTACGATCCCAGAAAATACTCAAAGTGTATACATCACAAAAATGCAAAGGTATATGTCTTTTGCAGGACAACAAATCCAATGCTTTTTGTTTGAAAACCTAGTCAACTGTCCAACTTAATTACTCCAACACTGAATGCAAGACATTAGCTTTGGTATATGGCATCATTCAGTTTCACACATATTTATTTTGTATGTATTCACTATTGAAATAGGTCACAAGCCACTAGAAATCATCTGCTACAAGCTACTAAAGAGTGCACTGGCACATTTGCAGCATCTACTTACCAAATTACAAGAGTATGACTTTAAATATAAGGCAGGCATCGCGGTGATCACATATGGCACACTGAGCAGATTTCCAACTGACACAAAGACTAAAATATTCCTCTTGAACCAACAAAACTGCACACTGGGCAGAAAGTGCAAGTCAGAAATCCAAATCTAACATTTTTTCAATCTTACCTTAGAGATGAGCATCATAGTCATAGTCATAGAGATGTATAGCACGGAAACAGACCCTTTGTGTTGTCTTTTTTTTCTAAAACTGTCAATGATCTCCTCTGGAGATCTCATAAACCACATCATCCACTTCTTCTTTCTTCCCAACATCCACAAATGGGACTGTGTGGTTACAATCATCATTTGAGCCTGTTGCTTTCTCACTGATGATTTTTCTTCCTGTCTTGTCTTTTTTTCCTTCCCTTCTCAAGTCTCTTCTCATTCTGCAGTGATGTTAAGCAATAGCAACCAGCAGTAAAATAACCACTTTGTCAAACAATTGCATCAAAGACCAACACATATATCTGTTGACTGGTATACAATGAATATACAGGACAGGGTTGTCAAACGTCTAATGAATTACTTCAAAAAGTTTCAAATTTTAATTGTTATTACCTGTTTGTTTAATTATCAAATAGACAGAAGTTGTCATTGGGTAATTATGTAAATCTGTAAGTATACTTGCTCACACTATTCTCACTGGATTATTGCATGTGACCTGAATTTATAAAGGTTTAAGATATATAAACTCTGACAACTTGAAGTAAGACACATTGAAGAAATCATCAAGATCTCTGACAGCCAGGGCTCCCTGATCTTCTTTATAGAATGTTGTTGTCCAAATCCCAATCTGGAATTCTAAGCAGTTTGATGAGATTAGATTACTTACAGTGTGGAAACAGGCCCTTCAGCCCAACAAGTCCACACCGACTCTCCGGAGAGCAACCCACCCAGACCCATTCCCCTACATTTACCCCTTCACCTAACACTATGAGCAATTTAGCATGGCCAATTCACCTAACCTGCACATTTTTGGACTGTGGGAGCAAACCCATGCAGACATGGGGAGAACGTGCAAACTCCACACAGACAGTTGCCTGAGGCGGGAATTGAACCTGGGTCTCTGGCACTGTGAGGCAGCAGTGCTAACCATCGTGCCGCCGTGCCACCCTTGATCTTCTTTATATCTGTCAGCCAGGGCTCCCCGATTGGACCAGATTAACAACGCCAATCAGGAAACTCATATTCCATGAGGTCCAGTTGGCTAACCTCATTACAATCACAACATTCCTCCCCCTTTGAGTCCGAGGACATAGACTGGTCCTTTTTCTTGGTGTACCTCTTGGGGCATCTTAGCACTGGGTCAGGTTCCTCTGACGTGGTATCCAATAAGGGTGGCATGCAATGCATGGGAGCTCACCTCTTGCACCAGGAGCACCTCAGTTGAATTTCACTTTCTTCTTCCAGTGGCAAAGGCATCCAGCATGTCCATCTCTGATTCAGTGCTTGACAGAGAGGGTGAACTCATGGGTTCTGGCAGCCATTCTGAATGTTCTGAGGGGCAGGACATGTGTTGTTTCTGCATTGTATATGAATTTGTAGCATTCATATAGTTCATGTGCTTATTTCAGGACCATCGTGCCTACCTGAACTTTATATGTCACCAGTCCTTACATATGTCGAACATGTCTCTTATCCATGTGGGGCCATATCTGTGATTCTTACATGAAAATTCGTCCCCTATATCAAATTGTTTCTCTCCCTTGGCAAAATCTTGTGTCTGGCATTGGTATTCCTGATGCCATTTCACCCTCCCTGTCAGGTCCAGGAAGATCAGACTTAACTTTGTGTGGAGTCTTCTCCCATTAGCAACTTTGCTGGTGCTATTCCTGTGGTTACACGTGGGGTGTGGTCATATAATCAAATAAGACCCATAATAGCTTGATTTCTAGCAAGGCTGTAGGCTGTTGCTTCAAGCCAGCCTTCAAAGTTTGGAGTGCTCTTTCTGCCAGGCCATTGGATGATGGGTAGTATGGAGCTGTCCTTATATGTCAAATCCCATTCAACCTATAGGAAATGCTCAAATTCCCTGCTGGTAAATGATAGTCTGTGGTCAGTGACCAACCCTTATTTGACACTGTGTATTGAAAAAGATGCATGCAGTTTTTCAAGTGGTTTCTATGCACATCCAACCACCTTGAGTGGGCAACCCCAATGATTACGAACATTGAGCCCATAGAAGGATCAGCATAGTTAATGTGCAACCCAGTCCTAGGCTTACCTAGCCATTCCCCTGGGTGTGTGTGTGGTGGGGTTGCTGAAAATTATTTTTCTGCTTGTTGGCATGCTGGGCACTGCCCCACCAATACAACTATGTCTGCATCCAAGCCTGGGCACCAGACATAGCTTCTCGCCAACGTCCTCATTTTGGAGTCCCTTAGATGCCCTTGATAGATTTCTGCCATTTTCTGGCGATGACCTTTGCACAGGACAATCACGCTTGCTCCAAAAAAAAGCAAAATGTCACCCTCTACTGTCCAGGTCCATAAAAGATTCAATTCTTGTTATGACAGCCCTTTGGTTTCCCCCATTACCACCTGTTTCAGTTTTCATAAGACTGGATCTTTCCTCATCCGAAATTCTATATTGTCAGGTATGACAGGGAGTGTGTCCAGAAAATTTAATGCCATTACACACTCTTACATTGGGAGTGCCACTGGTGATGTAACTGTTAATGCATCCACATTTGCTACTTGGTCTCCTGGATGGTGTTCTAACTTGTCCTCTTTAAGCATTTGGAATTAAAGCCCACTACTGAATGTGGCCAAAGCTATGGGTGGCACTGTCTTGCCCTCTTTAAGCAGCTAGAAAAAAGTGAGGATTGCAGATGTTGGAGAATCAGAGTCAAACATGTTTTGCTGGAAAAGCACAGCAGGTCAGGCAGCATCTGAGCAGCAGGAGAATTGACGTTTCAGGCATAAGCCGTTCATCAGGAATGTGGAGGGGAAAGGAGGTTGAGAGATAAATAGGGGGTGGGGCTGGGTTTGCGGGGAAAGTAGGTGGGATTGTGATAGGTGGATGCTGGTGGGGGGTGATTGTGTTGTGATAGGTCGGTGGGGAGCGGATAGAAGGGAAGGAAGATGGACAGATAGGACAGGTCAACAGGTGCCGATTTGGTGAGTTGGAACTGGGATGAGGTGAGGGAGGGGAGTTTTAGAAACTAGTAAAGTCAATGTTGATGCCATGTGGTTGTAGGGTCCAGCCACATCAGGGATTAGAACATAGACCATCGAACATAGAACAGTACAGCACAGTATAGTCCCTTCAGTCCTTGATGTTGTGCAGACCTCTTATCCTACTATAAGATCAAACTAACCTCCATACCCTTCATTTTAATATCATCCATGTGCCTATCCTTAAATGTCCCCAATGTATCGACTCTACTACCACTGCTGGCAGTGCATTCTATGTATCCACCACTGTCTGTGTAAGGAATTGACCCTTGACATCTTCCCTAAACCTTCTTCTAATCACCTTAAAATTACGGCCCCTTGTGATAGCCATTTCTGCCCTGGGAAAAAGTCTCTGGCTATCCATTCTATCTGTTCCTCTCATCATTTTGTACACCTCTATCAAGTCACCTCTCACCTTCTTCGCTCCAACTGTGGTCCATCATTATCACAAATTTTCATCCATAAAGGTATTGGTGGAACTTCCTAACTGGAAATATGACCACCAGTTCATCTTTCTCTATCTGATCAATTTTTTCTCTGCATTAGCAAAAGTCCTGGATGCACACACTATTGGGTGTACCTTTCCACTGGACCATCAATGAGCTAATACCACCCCTTTACCATATGGGGAAGCATTGCATGTCAATAGCTTTCTTAGGATCATAGTGTACCAATCTCTTAGAGGATGATAGCCGCTTCTTTACTTCACTGAAAGCTAGGGTTTGTCCATGATTTCTGCCCCTACTTTTGCATGTATGGCAGATGGCAATGAACTGGCCTTGTAGAATCGTAGAAATGCTTCCTGATTAACATGCAAGTTGACCTCAGCTCCTTTGATAGTGCCTAGACCTTCCTGAAGAGCTTCTGGGTATTTAGACTTCACTCAGGCAGCCATTTTCTAAACGAAAAATATTGAGCCAATCTAGGCGAATCTTTCTCAACCAATTTCAACCCTATAAAGCTTGGGTCTGAGCCTTTTCTTACAATCAGAGGTAACTGAACCAGCTGATTCTCATAAGAGACTGGAACTGAAGTTGTATCCTTAATCTGTAAAGATTCCTGGTAAACGTTCTCAGTCTAAGTGAGGTCTTGCGCAAACTTATGGTTGGAGCCCAGAGTGAATTTTGTTAAAAGTCTGGTTCTCCGATCACTGAAATGGCTCCACCAGTATTGGCCTCCATTAGAACCTAGTAACCATTTAACCAGATATTTATTTTGATTGGTTCTAATTTGGTAGTTGATTAACTGTTCCAAACCAGATGTAGGTGTTCTTTCCAGAGTGTGCACTCTCCTGGATACTGGCCAATGAGCTCCCTTACTCAACTTAGGTCTGGTGGGACTCTTTTGCTACCTCAATTCCCCCAGCCAGCAACAGCTATCATGGCTTACTGGCACAGATCCTGAAGAAAATTTTAATCCTTTGACTTTGTTTTGGGGTTTTGCTGTGGGCTGACCTAGAGTCCCTCTGTTCAAGATATAGCCTGCATGAGGTTATGCAATTACCTTCACTGAAGTGGTGTTCCCCAAGCTCAGTTGGACTGACAAGGGTGTCCACTTTCTTCGGAATACCCTGCAACTTATATACTCCACTTGCCGCATTTTCCCATGATAAAGCTAGTTGTAGCAATTGTTTGAAGTCCAGTTAGGTTTCAGGTAGTAGGTGTTTTTGCATATTTACATCATTAGTCCCAGATACCAAACTGTTTCTAAGTGCCTTATTAATGGCCAAACCCAGGTCACATATTTCTGCTAGTCATCTTAAAGTAGTCAGAAATCCCAGTATGGATTCCCCAGTTTTCAAATTATTGAGTAAAAACAATAGAATCTCAGAATTAGAGAAGCCTGAGGATGGTAATATTTCTTAACTATGTCCATCAATTCTTGAAAGGTATCTGGTGCCTCAAGGAAAGTTAGTCTCCTCATAACTGAAAAAAGCTGCTGAACTATGTGCTGTCAGGACAATTTCTCATTGTTTTTCATCTTAATGAATGTCATTTGCCTGGAAAATATAATGCATTTTTTCCACATACTGGACCCAGTCCTGGATAGCAGGGTCAAATGGTCAAGCTTTCCAAAGGCGTGATCTAAGGAATGTTCAGCCCAACCCAAAAATGACTGTTGCAAGTGAGTTTCTTCAGGAACATGCTTTGCACTCATCGCCACTGAAATAACTCCACAGAGGCCAGTATCCTGTCACCTAATTACCCTTTATTTAGGCATAAGAAATTTTTTGACTCTAGTACTGCATCTTCAGAGTCAGCGGTCAGAGTGCCAGAATCTCTGAAACACCATTTTTAATCTGTCAGCCAAGGTTCCCTGATTGGACCAGATTAACAGGCCCAATCAAGGAGCTCACATTCTATGAGGTCCAGCTGGCTGACCTCATTACAATCACTGCAAAAAGGGGTTCATGAAGGTTTTAATTCCACTATTTGTTTTCCTGGCTAAGTATTTGAGTAAGTAAGTTGGAATCGCCTGACGTCTCCATATACACCTTGGAGTTTGGGACATTCTCTGAGGACTTCAGAGTCCGGATAATTGCCTATCAGAAGTTACAACCTCCCAGGTGAAGCCAGACCTTCCGCATGGTCCAAAAACAAAAATCGTGTTTATGCAGAAACAACATTTATCCTGTCGGAAGATCAGGACCTTTGCTGTTTTTGGTCAGAAGCAAGTGGTCATTTGGCTCCCTCTGGTGGATGTTTCATTACCTTATTGTGGATCAGCATGTTAAGGAAAAGAAAAATGGAATACATTTAAAAAATAATAAATGACAACTAAATTATTGTATGTATAGTATATGCAAATATTTATTTTAAAATTCATGGGCCATCTAATTGAATTTTCGTGTTTTCTTAAACTATAAAATTAGACAAAAAGTTTAGATACATTTTCTTTATATAGTGACAGGGATAATGTGTTTGCTTTCAAAGGACAGAAAATAATGAGTAGTGTGTTTGTGGCAGATACAGTACCTTGTTGATACTGTATTCACAAAATTGAGTCTGATTAGACCTCTTAAATTAGAAAAGTGTTACAATTGTTCCTTTATACTTTCAATGATATTGATCGTTGGTAGTTTGAAAATTGAAGAATATGGATTCTGATGCTTATTACCATTCTGCATTAACTTAAAAATGACATTGATTTTCTGTTCATTGTAAAACAGTGGCATGACTGAAGCATTATGGTGACCAGTTAAACATTCAACCCAATACACTTGCAGAAAGGATATAAGAGCTAGCAAATATGTTTTTTTTTAATACTAGTCAGCACGCAACAATAAAAACTTGCTTAAAGTAGTTCAAGTCTCCATGGCTGTTTATTCTTAATTACTTGTCTCTTTTTACTCCACATTCCCCATTGGATTTTTAAAATATACATGAGGTCAAATACATTTTTTTCAATCATTCATGCAGTGCCAGCATTGAATGCTCGCTTATGGTTGTCCTTGATAATCTACTGTAGGGAGAACCTAATATATATAACGTTTGGAATTTGGATTTCAAAGTAGAGGTAGGTTTGTGTGCATTACTTAAAGTGTTTTCTTTATTTAAAAAATCAGAGTTTTTCTGGAACAGTGACCTAAATCCAACATTTGTCAGAAAACAGATAAGTGTAGACCTCTGTGGTATTAATTGAAATTTATTTATATTGTTAGGTTTAGGGCAGGTAGGGTAAATATTCAAGGTCATTAGTCTTGTTTTCAACTCAGAAACTCTTGGCTTAAACATGGTTTTGAACCCAGTTCGGAAAAAAAAAATCAGGGTTGAGTTCAGAAATAAGTTCAGTTTCTTTCCTAGAAGGAAATCAGGACAGTTCAGGGAATCAGTTACCTCAGCAGAGAGGTTAACTTGTGCAGCTTCCACACCAGGAGAACTTAATTGGAAACCTGCAAGCTATTAGAACTGAGAACAATTACAGACTGAAATTTATTTTTAGTCTAAGTGCAACTTGTGCCATGGTATTTGAAGGGATTTTCATCTCAAGGCACAACGTTTCTCATCATATCTTTCCAAACTTGCTTCATTAACTACCTATCACGCTATTATGGCATTCTCATGTCTGATTCCAGCTCGATCATAACCATACAGTATTCTGGACACAGTTCATCACTGCCAGAATATCTTGGAATGAAGCGATATCCTTTAAGACCCATGCCATCTTTAAAAGCCGACTGTGTGCCCAGCCAAGCACTGTCAATTCAGACCTGTGGTGCACAGACCCTGACATTTTCATAGATGTGACAGGTACAAGGAAATGCCTCATATTTCAGTGCGTAGGTGAGATTTCGTCTTCTCCTACGATTAGCAAATTTATTTATGTTGCTGGGTTCAGGGCAGGTGGGGTAAGCATTCGCGGCCATTTGTCTTGTTTTCAACTCAGAAACTCTAGGCTTGAACAAACCAAAATTCAAACCTAGTGCAAGGTTGCCATCCAAGTTAGAACAATCTCAGCCATCTGGAGGGAAGCCAGCTCTGTGGGGAAGAAAGTCAATGTTCTTCTCCATTCTGTCAATGTAATGCCACCATATTTTTTTCTGATACCTCACACTTACAGTATTTCTGCTACCATACCCACCTCTCAGCAAGGCTCATGCTTTACCATTCTCACTATTGTCTGCAACAAGCTCTCTCACTTGCTCTCATTCACCAATCCCTGACAACACTAACCCTGCATACCCTCTGTACTGCCTATCACTCTCTGGAGACACCTCCACATCTGTACCATATGTAACAACTGTGTCACTCTGTTTCACCTCCCTTAATATCTGTCTCTCACTCATTCCTGGAGGGGAGAATTGGGCATAAAGAGCTAAGAGAGGTAGTGGGCTCCCTCAACTCTTCTGTGAAGTGAATGCTGATTCTGACAGCCTGAGGCAGCTGATTGCCCATGTCCAAGCCCCTAGTCTTGTATCAGAGGCTGCCTTTGATTTACTGGGCTGGGAACCCCCCCACCCCCACTCTCGCCCTCAGCAAAGGCCATCCCTCTTGATTTTATTGAGGACTGCTTACAAGCCTCCTGTCTTTGTGTCTGTGCTAAACGTCATGTCAAGACAGAACTAGCGTGAGCCTGGTATTGCTGCCTGAGGCAGCAAAACACATCACAGCAAGGCAAGGGAGGAATGCTGAGAGCATTGAGCTGAGCACAGAATGAGCACAATGAGAGTAACTGAAGCATCCGGGGATGCAGCCTGGTCTAGTCCATGAGCTGGCTGTGTGTTCTTGTTGCAACATCACAATGATAGTTGACAGTGCAGCCTGAGATGCGGTATTAAAGGATAGAAGCATTCTATAAGTGAATTGGAGATTCTTAAGGGATCTTACAGAATGTGAGATGCCAATATCTGTAGCTGTGGGGTGTATCTGGATTGTGTCTGGTGTCTAGAACGAAAGTCCTTCAGAGCATTTGGTGAGCAAAAGTCACTAGGTACCCACTCTGACTTCCATGTCGAGTTTCCTTGACTTCCAGCTTGTTTGGTAAGATAGGAAGCTGAATATTAATGAGGTAAATTGGACAATTAACATGGTGTTTAACAGGCAATAATCCCCCTTCACTGGCAACTCACCACTGCCTAGCAAGAAATTCACCACATCCCTGGTCAAAAGCATGAAAGATAACACAAGATATCCTGGAGTGGAGATAGGCCTTGCCAGACTTATTGCACAGTACTGACACAAATCTTGCCATAGCCCATGTCATTCAGTTCCCAATAAGATAGATTTTTAAGCGTGTTAACGTCTCATTTCAGCAGACTTTGAAGGATACATCAAAATGTCTCTACAGTCCGCAGCAAAGAAACAGGAGACAGTTTTGTAGAAAATTAACAAATTGAGATAAAGGTGTAATTTATCCGGACTTGAGTTCCAGTAATTGAGAGTATCAGGAAAATGGTTGAAACATTTTTTACTGTACGTTTGTAGATCCTGCCAGCCATCATCTATACTTAGATAGTTTGTAGGTGTATTATTCTTTTGTGTAATAAATTTCTCTTTTGTGTTCAAGAAAATCTGCAACCTGCATGAAGCTGTTTCAGTGACAAACCACCATGATTAACCAAACTTGTCCAGTAGAACCATAAGCTGGGATCATAGCATTATCCTCCAAGCTAGATAGAAAGAGAAACCTATAGAGGGTTGAATCTTGTGCTGGCAATGAGGATCCGATACATGGACCTAAAAGTACTGGAAAGGTCTGACACCATTTTGGGGTCTGCAGTAGCATGGAACTCATTTTGTTCGCAGCTGTCAATGAACTGATACCTGAGTAACCATTCCTAATAAAAATGACCATCCACCTCACTGGCAACTTAGCAGCATCACAGGGTATTGTGGCTACTGCTGAGTCTGCCCAAAGGAAAGAGCACATATTGCTGGGTTTCTGCCATCACAAGCAATTGTCATTTGGAACCAGCACTAAATCTGGATCAGCACATTATGGTGGGAAAGAACATTTAAAAATGTTTTAAAATAGCGAGCAATAAACAACAATTTTGCTACTGTCTTTTTTATTCCATGAGCTACAATTTTCCTCACGAGCCAATAGTTTGGCATTGTAAATAAATGCCTTTTGGAAGTTCACATATATCACATCAACAGCTTTCCCTTTATCAACCCCCTCTGCTCCCTTTTCAAAAGATTCCAGCAAGCTAGTTAGACATCATTTTACCTTAACAAATCCATGCTGTCTCTTCCAAACTAATCAATTTTCCATGCGACCAATAATTCTATCCTGAATAATTATTTCTAGAAGCTCTCCCACTACTCAAGTTAAACTAACTGGCCAATAATTTCTGGGCCACTTGTTACAGCCTTTTTTGAATAAGAACATAATGTTTGCAATTCTCTAATCCTTTGGCATCATCCTTAAATGCAGGGAAGATTGAAAGATCTGCATCTGCAATTTCCAGCCTCACTTACTTCTATATCTTTGAATGATCTCATCCAGTCCTAATGCCTTATCAACTTTAAGTACAGACAACTTATACAAAACTTTCTCCATGTCAACTTTAAACTTTCCTAGTGACTGAGGTGCCTCCTCTGACACCGTGGTATGGACATCATCTGCCTTGTAAATAAAGTGAATACAATATTAATTTAACACCACCGCCATGCTTCCTGCCTCTAAGTGTAAGCTTTCTTCTGATTCCTAATCGATCCTACTCTTCTTTTTACTACCTTTTTACTACTGATGTGCTCATAAAAGACTTTGGGATTTTATGTTAGTCACCAGTCTTTTATCATCACACCTCTTTGCTTCTTCTATTTGCTTTCTCACCTCCCTTCTGAACCATGCATATTTAGCTTGGTTCTCAATCGATTTACAAACCAATAACTGTCATAAGAGTACTTTTGCAACTTTAATTTAATTTTTATCTCCTTTGCTATCTAGGCAACTCTGGGTTTCTGTGCCCTACCTTTCCCTTTTGAGGCAATATACCTTGACTCTACCCAAACCATCTCCTCCTTGAAGGTAACCTATTGTTCAGCTGTTTTCCTGCTAACCTTTTGTTCTGGTCTGTCAAGCCCAGCTCTGTTCTTGCTCCACTGAAGTCTGCTAACCACCAGTTGATTATTTTTATGCTGGGTTGACCAATTATAATTTTCTGATGTCATTGTAAACTTTATTATGTATTAATCATTGGTCCCTAAATGTTCCTCTGCTGTCACGTTATCCGCGTGGCCCAGCTTATTCCCAAGAACCAGGTCCAGCAGTGCATCCATTCTTGTTGGACTCAACACATCCTCTTTATGAAATTCTCCTTAACATCATTCAAAACTATTTATCCCTTGATGCTTTTTACACAAGTATTATCCCGTTGATCTACAGGCAATTCAACCTATTATTATGCTTACACCACTGTAATCTCCTGTTCCTCTACATCATTCCCATTAGCTGGTAGTCTATGTATTACAACAATATAATTTCACCGTTCTTACTTCTTAGCTTTAGCCAAATCACTCTTCTGAAAAATCAACTTTCTCCAATGCTCTCCTAAGCCAAAATCAGCACTCCTCCTTTATTCCTTTCCTATCTTTTCTGAACACATTATAACCAGGAATAATTAACAGCCAGATCTGCCCTTACTTAAGCCAGGTCTTCATCATTGTCACAAGATCATAATCCTACACGGAAGGCAAATATACTCTGTGCATTCACAACATGCTGTTGAAGTGTGATTTTGACTTCAATATTCTCCCCCTTATTTTGAATTGAATTGAATTTATTGTCACATGTACCGAGGCACAGTAAAAAGCTGTGTCTTACGAGCAATACAGGCAGATCACAGAGTTAAGTAGCATAGATAAGTAAATAATAGGTAAACAGCTGCAAAAACAAAAACACATACAGGTGAACGTTAAGAGTTAGTGAGGTAAAAACCGTCGCCTCCGCCTCCGAGCTTACTTTCACAATCAGGACTCCCGCCCACCTTCCGAGGACCCCTTCACCCACCTCCAACACACTGCATCCACCTGGACACCCCGCGCTGGCCTATTACCTGCCCTCGACCTCTTCATTTCCAACTGCCGCCGGGACATTAACCGCCTCAACCTGTCGACCCCCCTCCCCCACTCCAACCTCTCACCCTCACAACGCGCAGCCCTCCAATCCCCCTGCTCCAATCCTGACCTCCCCATCAAGCCAGCGGACAAAGGGGGCGCAGTGGTAGTCTGGCACACTGACCTCTACATCGCTGAAGCCAAACACCAACTCGAGGACACCTCTTCCTACCGCCCCCTTGACCATGACCCCACCCCCAACACCAAACCATTATCTCCCAGACCATACAGAACCTCATCACCTCAGGAGATCTCCCACCCACAGCTTCCAACCTCATAGTCCGGGAACCCCGCACTGCCCGGTTCTACCCCCT